>NC_056747.1:1209201251-1209403290 GCF_019279795.1 Protopterus annectens | reverse complement strand
GGGTATCCGTCCTCCAGCCGTAGCAGTAACCATGCCCGAAGACTCCAACCCAAGCTCTGAGGTAGAGTTGAAGGAGGAACTGTAACGGGTGTGGACCAACAGTCGCCTGCTGAGACGGACTGTGTAGTATTTGGGCCAGTACCTGTGACTTGAGCAATCTACTGACCACTCTCTCTAGGTCATGGTCTGACAACCTGGATGACCTTGAAGATCGGCTCCGATGGCTCCGTTCGAAGAAGAGGCGAGGCGGGCCGAAAGTATCGGCTCCAAGGAAGGAGACCTCGACCTCTTCCTGGAATGGGTCATCGGAGCCGATATTGATCCTGTCGGCACCGATTTCGGAGCCGCAGAACGCTTCGATGTATCGGCTCCGGAGCCGATACAGCCACCAGTAACGGTGTCGGAGCCGATCGAGCCGACACGATGCCTGTGCCACATGGGTGTCGGAGCCGATCGGAGCCGACACCGATGCCACGTGGGTGTCGGAGCGGTCGGAACCGACACCACAGTGGTCAAAGCAGATTCAGCACCGATAGCCATCGGCGAAAGCGTAGTGGATCAGAATCGGCTCCAGCCGAGCCGATCTCGACTCTACGAGTCGGAGCCAAGGCCACAGGCTTAGAAACAGAAGCCTGGGTCTTGGCAGATTTAGTTGATTTTTGTGGGGCCGACTTAGCCGGAGAGCCCTCCGGCTTAAGAAGACCCCTGAGAATCAACTTATTCTCTCCTGCAGGACTCTCTGGCTGAAGGAGTGACAAATAGCACAGGAGTCCTGCAGGTGAAGAGGGCCTAAACAGTACAGGCAAGAAGTGTGACCGTCTGTCAGAGACATCTTCTGACAGCACGAGTCACACTTCTTAAAACCTGAAACCCTCTCTTTAGACATGGTGCCTAGAAAACACACACACACCAGTCCAATTAAATTAAAGTAATACCAAAAAGGTATTTAGTAAAAAATACCAACACACACACCCTAACAGGGGGGGGGGATGGGACAGGGAAATTAACTGACTAAAAAAATTAAAAGAGACAGGGATTTCTGTCAGAAAAAGTTAAATTTAAAGTTAAACTATCAAAACAAAAAGTTTTTAACTAAAAAGGGGCTTAAATGTCACAAATGTGAATTACTTACCAGGAGCTGGTAAAGAGAAGACCTCCCAAGCGAAGCGGCAAACGAGATCTGGGTACTTCCTGCCTTGCATCATGGGATATGGGGCTGCCTCGAGCTGGTAAAAGGAGTTCTCGAGCTAAAGCAAGTGCCGAGTCGGAGCCGAGGGATCGGCTCCGAACCCATCAAGCAAGAATGAAGGCGAGATTGACAACTTAACATTAATAATTTTGTGGTATCTGGTCACAGTATTCAGTATAATTTATCTAGAGATCAATGGCATAGCCTGATGGATTTAAGTAGTAACACTGAATTAATAGTAAAGTCTTCTGATAAAGGAAATTGTATTGTTATTATGAATTGCAAGCAATATATGCATATGTGTTATCAATTGTTAACTGACATACATGTATATCAAAGGTGTGATATTATTTGTTATCAGGAAGCACTCAAACAGTATCAGTTATTATTGCAAAAAGGGTTTAGACTTGGCTACTTTGATAAGAATGATATAGAGAGGAAAATGTTGGTATATGATGGGGAATTGGCTTTATTTTATTGTTTGCCAAAAACCCATAAAGGTTTAGATAAGCTAGTGGGACACCCCATAGTTTCAACGTGTAAATATTTTCTTCATAATATTAGTATTTTTCTTCATGATTTTTTTATTAAAATATGTTGAAAAAATTCCTTCTTATATTAGAGATACGCAGGGCTTTTTAGAGCAAATATCTGGTTTAGATTGGAAGAATAATATGTATTGGGTGGTGTTAGATGTGCAAAGTTTATACACCAGTATTCATCATGAACATGGGCTATAATCATTAATTTTTGGGGAGATAGCCCTTTATCATGTTATATAGAGGAACTTGTTGAATTTTGTTTAAGTAATAATTTTGTTACTTTTAATAATGAAATATTCCATCAAATACAGGGAACAGCCATGGGGGCTGCTTTTGCCCCTATGTATGCTAATTTGTTTATGGCTATGTTTGAGATGGAAGTTTTGTATCAGAATAATTTTTATAAGAATTATGTTATCAAATAGTTTCGTTATGTAGATGATTTGATTTTTGTTTGTGACGGTGGTTTTAGTGAGGTTAATGAATTTGTTTTTTACATAATGTTGTGTCTTTCGGCTTTTCGGTTAGAAGCCACAGCGGAACTCCGATCCGCTAATGATTGGCAGTAGATTTTTACTTGCGAGTTGCGGCCCTGACACACAACCTTCAACGAAGATCCCATTCACGCATGTCTCCACACAGAAGACGCTCTAGCTGAGAATCGAACAGGACAACGTCTTACTGTGAGGCGACAACGCTACCACAGCACCACCATAGGTTTAATTTGAGGTTTGATGGCCTACAGACAGGGCAAGAAGTTAATTTTTTAGACCTTAAATTAGTAGGTTCTACAGAAGGGGGTATAGTTACCTCAGTTTATAGGAAAATGGGCAAGGAGCAAGGAGAATATATTTTTACATGGCAGCAGTTGTCACTGATCTTATTGATTCCTTGTCATACTGTGAATTTTTAAGGTTGAGTAAACTATGTAGTATAGATTTAGATTTTGAAGTTGAAGCTGAAAGCATGCTGGCTATGTTCTTAAATAGAAGTTATAATAAAAATTCAGTTTTGGAAGCTTATCAAAGGGTAAAATGGAAACGCACTGGTTATAATGAGGAGGTTTCTGTTATACATGGTAATAAGGGTGATGGTTGTTGTTGTCTTTCGGCTTTTCCCGGTTAGGGGTCGCTACAGTGGAACTCCGGTCCGCTAATGATTGGCAGTAGATTTTCACTTCACGAGGTGCCAGCTCGACGTTCAACCTTCAGAGAAGGCATGCCCATTTACATGTCTTTGAGCGCCAACCCAAGCGGGGAGGACATGCAGACTCCACACAGAAGGGTGATGGTAATGATAAATATACTTTACTATGTCCTTTGCCAGTAGAAAATGTTACTGCCATTAATTTCTGAAGAATGTTAGCAGGGATTTACAGAATATTTATTTTGTGTCCCTTTATAATGTTCTTAGTGAACAAACTGTCAAAATTTTAAAATATTATTGGCCTATGTTGTTAAAGGATGGAGAATTGATGGATGTTATTAGTAATAGGCCATATATTTCTTTTAATAAGGGTCATAGTTTGTCAGATTTGATAGTGCGTAGTAAATTTGTTGCACCAGACATTAACATAACACATAAAATTAGTCTTACAACAGGTACTCACCCTTGTGGAAAATGTATATGTAAACAAGTGCTGAACAGATCTTCTAGAGTAAACGGAGTTAGTTTTAACCCTACACAATATTTTTTATGTAAACAGAGGGAGTTGTTTATCTTTTAGGATGCCCTTGTGATAAGTTTTATGTGGGGGAGAGTCAGAGAATGTTTAAAATAAGATTCCAAGAACATATTAGAGATATTAAAAATGTATGTATAAAAAGTCCCCTTGCAGTGCATTTTAAAGATTTTCATGGTGGTAATTCCTCACTTTTAAAGGGGTGCATTTCAGAAAAGGTCACTTTAAATTTGGGAGAATTAGTCTCTATTAAGGACAAATTATTGCATAAGGAATCTGTGTATATTCTTAAGTATAATACACTGAATCCTATGGGTTTGAATAGAGACTGTGGAGGTATGTAATTAATTAATTTATTATGTAAATTATTTAATTATTAATGCTATATATTGCCACTGTTTATGTCTGTTAATTCACTTCTTGAAGGCATTTTCTGCCAAGGCGCTAGAGGTGAATAAAGATCTTATTATTGGCTCCTGTGGTTGTTGTTCATTCTTATTTTTGGCCAAGAGTATCTCCCTCTCTAAAGAATGACAAATTCAGAGATGATATGTCTAGTGCTAAATCTCAGAGGGGAAGAGATGGCTCCAAAAATCTTAGGGTCGAGCCCCTTCCTCCAGATTCAGCACCAAAGCTTCAGCTCTGAGATCCATCTGGTCCCAGTCAGGCTGGAGCTGTCTGGATCAGAAAAGATGCCTAAGTCAAAGAAGCCCACAACTTCGGATTTGATGAGGATAATCCCAGGAGTCCCAGAGCCAAGGGATCCAAAGCCAGGGTCCAGATCTGAACAGGAGTAGCAAAAGGCATGAATGATGGTACAAAGCTCACAGGTCCAATGGGAAATGGAGCAGGAAGAACTCCCAACTGAATTTGGGTCCTGAAGAATTTCCTCATTATATCTACATCAGCCTCTGACAAATTTCTGGTAGACCTTAAGGATGAAGATGAGGAAGAGAGTTTAGTAGCCCTCTTGACCAGTGTCTCTTGTAAAAGGGCACCAGGAAAAATCTTGGTTCACTACAAGAGGGAATCCTGGAAGAGGCAGAAGATGGATCCATAGCAGCAGTTGGACCTGTGGTCTTAGACACCTTAGCTGTTGGTGCCAAACTAGGAGACAAAGGAGAGCAGTGAGGAGATCACTTCCTAGTTTTTTTAGCTTTATCTTTTTACCTCCCTTGTCCCCTTTGTGCTTGACTGAAGGCATCTTTCCAGATGGGGAAGCTCCAGAGGCAGACGATGAAACAGGTGGAAGAATGAGACCCTTAAGGATGAATTTGTTCTCAAGCTCAACCACTGCCCTATGTTCAAACACAGTGCAAATGTCACAATACTCATCCAAGTGGCTGGCCCCCAAACAATATGCGCACTTAATATGGAAGTCAGAATTTTCAACTTATGGTCACAAGACACACACTTTTTAAAACCTGCTTGTCTATCCACCATGATTAAGAAATTAACAACCACGTAACCACAATTTACTCAAGATTTCCACTTATCTCTAAAACCTGAGCCAACGAAACCACATCTAAATGCACAGAGTGGCAAATGAGATCTGTGGTAATGTTGGGGGTTGGAGAAGATTATGAGTAAGGGGAGGAGCCTGAGCTACAGATCTTAAGTCTGAAAACTGGCCAAAGTCAGATCCAAGGACAGACCTAAAACCCATCAGTTGAGGAATGGAATGGAAAGACAACATCAGATCTCACATCAGTATCTTTTTGTTCTTCATTTTTGTTTTCATTTTATATTTTTAAACTAACAAAGTGCCTTGTGTACACAGCTTAAAGCACAAAATAAACACAGATGGTAAAACATACAGCATTTATACGGTTCAGTGTAAGAATTCAGTAGCACACATTTTGATAACCGAACGTTCAACTATTATAATCTGTGAAATCTGCAGGTACTAAAGAGGCCATGTAACACAAACATAAATCTGAGGGAAGAAAATGGTGCTCAGTAAAGGCCCCATGTGCCTGAGTTGGTGGTAGTTCAGGTGGATGTAAAAGATCCCACACCACTTAGCAAAAAGAGTAGAGCATGTTCCCTGGTATGCCCTGGCAAGATTTCCCCTAGTAAGTATGAATACCATCTCATGTCTCCACTGAAAAAATTCCATTGGCCTAGTGGGGCTAACCCAGTCAACAAAGTGCAAGTAAAAAAAATGTTAAAATTACATTTCTTCCAAAAATCTATCAGCTTCAGCAAAGTACATAGTGAATATAGAAGAAGCAGTTAAGGTATATACAACCTATCTAAGATGGTGATGGTATACTTGCTGCTTATTCAAATAAATACCAGTTGTAGGAAACAGCAGAGGAACATCAATAATCAGTGGTGGATTAAATGCTCTTTGACCGTGGGCTGTTTTCAAATCATTACTACAGCACTCAACTTTCCTCACTTGTCTAGAGGAAAACAGTTTTTAGTACTTAATAAATAAGCACCTATTCAGGCATGTCTAAAGGTCAGCTCCCGGTGTTTTCTCCTGTCTATCTGATGAATCTGGGCATCTTGGGACAATGCATCAATTGCCTCATGTACACAGACAACCCTCTACTCCTACCACCCAACACTACGACCTGTGAGATGCACTTATATAGCCAAACTGGAAGCAAAGCTCTCTTCACCAAAGACTTGGCCTAGACAGTCAAGAGGAGAACGTAAACACTTGCACCGCACCACATTCATCACATAGTCCCTCAAAACCTACACCACCAAAACACACAAACAGAACCACAAAACACACACCTACATTCGTGGAGGCTCTCAGTACAAATCTGCCCAAACAACAGAGACCTCCAAAGCAGAAATGCAAGCAACTTCCACCCCCCAACACAACCCAAATGACACATAGCCCACATACTCAGTGTGCCACTCAACTACAGCCCATAAGGCATAAGTACCCAACACTCTAGTCATAGGTGACTCTATAGTCAGGTACACTGATGTTCCACTCACCAGGCTAAACAAGGAAAAAGTTACTGTCAGCTGCCTGTCAGGTGCCAGGATCCGCCATATAATGCATGCACTCAGGTCACTCCACAACAAGTACAAATATGACTCTGTCATTGTCCATGTTGGTGTGAATGACCTGAGATGTACCTCCCTGGACTACATGAAAAGAGACATGGAGGAGCTCTCTGATCTTGTAGCCCAGGCCGGTATGACCCTAGCCCTGAGCAGCATCCTGCCATCACCCAGAATGACACCACAATGACCACCAAGGACAAAATTATTGACTTTAACAATTGGCTAAGCTTCTGGTGTCATTCTAAGGGAATCCAGTATCTGTCTGCCTGGGATGACATGATCAACAGACCACGCTACTTTGCCAGAGATGGCCTGCACCTGTCGCCCTTGGGATTCCGGATACTGGCAAAGGCTCTTGCCAGCCCTATAGTGCCTTTTTTAGGCAAGGTTCAAATGACAAATTCACCACCGTAACAGGTACAAGCAAGCAAAATCTGAGGGTAATGCTACTCAATGCTAGAAATCTAAACCTCAAAATGCACTCACTCGAGGCACTCCTTAAAATGGAGAACACTAACATCTGTGCAGTGACAGAGACCTGGTTCAAAGCTCCAGAGATCACCCCTGCATTACCAGGCTATAATTCATACCACACCTTTCGGCCACCAAACCCGGACCAAAACACTAAAGATGGAGGTGTGTCCATATTCATTAAGGATATCCACACCTCCAAGTTAGTTGTTCAGCATAATGCATCCGAGATTATCCAAGTTCAACTAACTCTGGGCAAAACCACAATCCAGATTGTAGCTTGCTACAGACCACCCCCACCATGCCCCAGGATTCTCACTCCTCTTTTCTTGATACACTGGAAAATATTAAGGTACAACCCAACACTCTAATAATGGGTGATTTCAACTACCCTACCATTAACTGGGAAAACTACTCATGTACCAACTCTTTTGCTCAACGTTTTCTGGAAATCATCAATTCCAACGCTTTGGATCAACTTATCCACACCCCCACCAGGGGCAGCAATATCCTAGACCTGGTCATCACCAACATGGGTGACCGGTGTTCCACACCAGAGGTCAGCTCCTTGTTGGTCAGATCCGACCACAAGCTAATCACCCTAGAAATCCACATCCTGCTCCCACCCCCCATTAGGAAAACAACCATAAAAAATTTCTCCAAAGCCAACTTCATGCTTCTTAAGACAGAAGTGGCAAATTTCACGACACCCATGCAGATGGACAATAGAGGTACAAATGCTGAATCCTGCACAAATGTACTTTATAAGCACTTACACAAGTGCATGGATCGTGCTATCCCTAACAAAACCAAGATGCTATCCTCCATAAAAAGGAAGCCAATCTGGTGGTCTTCTGCCATAAACAAACTCTACAACAGAAGAAAGAAACTGTTGCAAAAAAGAGAAAAATCCCACGATTGGAGGAACTCCTTGGTCAGCCTCAGTAAGAAGCTGAGATCCCTCATAAAATCCACCAAAGCTAGTTATGAAAACAAAATTGCCACTGATTCTAAAGACAACCACAAAGCATTCTATAGCTATGTCAAAAATCTAAATGGCAACACTCAGATCTGCTCTGAGTTACAGCACAATGACACTAAATATACAGAACCAACTGATATTGCCAACATCCTGGCAGATAGGTTCAGTGCTAACTTTACCCCCACCCCCTAAAGGCCCATCTTTATACTGGAAGAATGCAAAGTTCCTGTAATCACGGCTGCACATGTAAAAACTTCACTCTCCAAAGCCAAGAACACAGCATCAATGGGACCTAACAGCATCCCAGGCTGCCTTCTACATGAACTACAGAATGAACTGGCACCCCACCTAAGTACCATGTTCAATCATAGCTTCACCTCAGGCTTTGTGCCCATTGAATGGCGCACCGCAACAGTTATCCCACTCCACAAAGGGGGGGCCATAACAGACCCCGGGAACTACCACCCCATTAGCCTGACGAGCCTCGTCTGTAAGGCCATGGAATGTATCATCATGGAACTCATAAACAAAGAGATCCCCAAACTCTGGACCCCACACAGTTTGGGTTTGTAAAAGGCAGATCATGTCTCCTAAACTTCTTTGAAGTAGTCATCAAAGCCATAGATGAGGGTAAAGTGGTTCACACGGCCTATCTAGATCTCGCCAAGGTGTTCGACACCATCCCCCACTCTGGAATTATAGATAAACTCACTAAACTAGGTATAAATCCCTATGTCACAAGATGGGCTGCCAACTGGCTTACTGAAAGAACCCACACCGTGAAAGTAGCAAACTCCAAATCAGACTTCAGACTAGTGACAAGTGGAGTACCACAGGGTTCAGTCCTGGGTCCTCTCCTGTTTGGTATCTACTTCTCTGAAGTACAGGCTAACACAGAAGGTCTTTGGCTAACTAAATTCCCAGATTACTGCAAACTAGGAGCCATAATTGAAACTCCTAACGATGTGGACATCCTACAAAAGGGCCTCACTGAGACAGATGCCTGGTGTCAAAGACATGGTCTCAAGCTCAATGCCAAAAAGTGCATTGTCATCCCCTTTGGTAAAAACTCTGTACCCATGAACTACCACATAGGCGGTAGTCTACTGAACACCGAAAGTATGATAAGAGACCTTGGGACACAGGTGGACAGTAGTCTCTCCTTTGATAATCACATCGCCACAGTGGTCAGGAAATCCTTCTACGTGGCACACCTCATCACAAAAGGTTTCTCATCCAGAAAAAAAGAGGTCATTGTTCCCCTCTACTCATCACTAATTAGACCCATTATAGAGTACAACGCCCCTTTTGGTATGTACCTCACAAGACATCTACAACAACTGGAAAGGCTGCAAAAATACCTCACAAAGAGGAGTACTGGCCTCAAACAGATGCCTTACGTAGACCGTCTCAAAAAACTCCAGCTTTACTCCGTCGCATATCGCCTACTCAGAGGCGATCTCTGCCTAACATACAAAGCTATGTCAAACCCAGAGCTGTTGGACATGCTCCACTTAAAGAAATCCCAATTCCTCCGAGCTACACGCTCTAGGGACCTAAACCTTGTCAACACAATAAACAGAACATGCTGGAGGGATAGATTCCTGTCCCAGAGACTTCCCATACTCTGGAACAGACTACCTATCTATGTCAAACAGAGCTCCTCATTAGCACTCTTCAAGAAAAATCTTGATGATTGGATGGGTAATAGGAAATTCACCCCAGGGATCACTTCTGTGGTTCTGCTTGACAGGGGCACAGGAAAATAATTTTCTTGGGTGGCGAAAGCCAGGGTACCTTTTTGGCTAGGCTTGTATAGGCCCTAGGGCCAATAGCCTAGTACCTATGAACCTATGGGTCCCCCAACTACTGTTATTTTAGGCCTATGTATGAGCAACAGCAACTGGCTTTACTGATGTGCTTAAAAGCCCAAGCATGGTAAAGATACAACACTCACGAGACATGTTAAAATTTTAAATGAGCATCTAATGTAAGTGTCAGATGAAAGAAGAGGTAAAACAAAGCATCATTTTCCTCTGAATGACATCTCTGACAAGCAGCATATGCAAACTGAAAAAAAAAGAGTAATAATGCACAAAAAATAAAACCATGTGGAACACCACTGGGCAGTCAATAGATCAAGGAAGGACTGGCCCCAGAGGAAACTCTCTGTGTGCATCCTGAGAGGTATGAGACCTATCTTTGGATTACCTTTGAGACTTAGCATAGTGGGAATGTAACCATTCCAATAACATCCCAGGTTAATGGTGACAAACACTGCTGGGAGATTAGTGCACCAATACTGAGCAATGTTCTCTCACCACAAGCAAGACATTAAGTACTCTAAGGAAAGCAGTCTATGTTCTTCATCTCTGTAAACTGGATTAATTGGCTTGCAATAAGTACAGGAGATTAAGGCTATGAGCTATTAACAAGCTGCTACATGTGGGAAAGGGCCTTCTGTGTGATCCTGAATAAGTCAGTTAACCAGAGAGTGGTTTGGGACAGCTGGGAAAGTTAGCTATGCTCCTCAGTGATCTTCTGGGCTGCATAACTAGTAACTACCTATGAACCTATGCAAAGGCTCCAATATGCTATAAAAAGTTCAAAAAAGCAGAGTTGCAAATAAATCACATTTCCAATAACCCTGCAACTAAATTTTATTTAACGTGTTTACCAGGAAAGCCCGACTGGGACACAGCACATTTTCAGTAGAGGCCTGGGGAGAAATACTCCAGACACGTCTTTGGCATGTGGGAGGAAACCAAAGCACCTGGAGGAAATCCATGCAAAGGCAGGAAGGACATGCAGACTCCACACAGAAGGCACCCCAGCTGAGAATCGAACTGGAGAACCCCTTGCTGTGAGATGACAACACTAATCACTGCACCACTATGCTGCTGTATAAAAGACAGGCTGTAGACAGGTTGCAATTCTCCAGACTAAGAATATCCATAGATTTTTTTTGGCATAATGTGCCTTTCTATTTTAAAACAGACAGAAATTTCCCATCCTTAAAGAGGACCTCACAAATCGGAAAATAACTAAAATGACAACTTTCAGATAAGAATAAACACCTGGAGTTCCTGGATGCAGTCTGTGTGTAGTAGGACAAATACCAAAAAAAAAAATCAAATAAGCTTCAATTACAAAATAAACCACTTTTCCTTTATTCATGTCAGAATAACATGGACCAGCAACAATATCACATATTTTGGAAGAGCTATTTTATATTTCCCTCATTATACCATTAATTAACAGGTTTCATTTTTTTTAGGTTGTTGCATCATTTAACTGCATGCACTTTCTGGTTTACTTCCCTGCACATTATTCACTTTCACCTACATATATAGCCTGCAAAATGTTATGCAATTGTGTACAGCAAAACATGCAAGTATACAATATCCGAATCTGCCTTATTCACCAGCATTATCCGTGTGTAACTCTGTTTGTTTGATTTTTCAGTGGTGAACCTGGAGCACTGTCTTGTTAGCTGAGTTGCTCAGACCCACACAATTTGCAAGTGGAATCTGAAGGTAGCAAAACTCGGGACTACAGAATGAAGTTTGTTAATGGATCATTGTCTTAACTGTCTGAGCTACACTGCCACCTCTCTACTGCAATATATTTAGAGGAAGTAACTAAAGTAATCCAGCGACTGGGGGCCACTAGTTCTGCAGAAGTTGCAGGGTTCTAGATGCTCCGAGGTGCCTTAGAGCTTTTTTACAACTTTTTGATCTACTGATAGTCTGGACAAAAAATCATGAGTAAGGAATGATATTCAATTATTCTTTTTTCAAGGAAAAATATGTTGTGTTTAAAGCTTAATGTTCAAAGTTCATAAAAAGTACAGCTGTGTAAGTAAATTTAACATGACAGTAGATGCTCAAATGATCACTGCTGTAATAGTCATAGGGATATGGGTTGTATTCTGCTCAGGATATAACAGACAGACAGTTTCCAAAATTTAAGGGCACCTTCCACATGCCCAAAACATTAGTCAGTTCGAGCTGAACTGACTAAAAAGAGTTGTTTTGGCACAAGCCCTTCACGGCTTTCATGCCAATAGAGAGAGAGAGAGACTAAAGGCCTGAAAAGAACAATGCTAAAACTATATGTGTGTGTGTGTTAATCCTCACCCTGGCAAAATAAAACATACAAAAGTAAGGAGGTGGTGGGAGGGAGTGGCCACTGCAGCAGTGATCATTCAAACATCTACTGTTACAATAACTTTATTTACACAATTGTATTATGTTCAACATTATGATCACTGCTGCACTAGTCTTAGCTATATAAGTTGATTACCATAGCTTAGACTGACCAAGAAGAGGAAGACTGAGGGTCCAGGAGCCTAAGCTATTAGGGGTTCATCATGCCAAAGATATCAACAACCGGCCAACTTTTCAAAGCTTTAGGACAGGAGTGTCCAACCCGCGGGCCGCATGCGGCCCCCAGAGCTCTTCCATGCGGCCCGCGACACTTAAATTGAAATTTAACTTTTTTCTGTGTGTTTTCACATCCGCGTCCTTCAGCTATTCTGCGCATGCGCAAAATTACTTTTTTCACGTTTTTTTTTCTTGCCAGCGTCTTTTAGCTGGTATGCGCATGCGCCAAAACACCATTCGGTCGTTTTTTTCATTTGCGGTGAAGGAAGGAGTGAGATCGAGGCGAAGAAAGTGGATTTATTATTTATTTTGCACACTGACAACAACTACATCTATATTCTACAACAGTAAAAGGTAAGCTAAGCTTTATAATTATAGTTGGCTGAAGGATGAGTTTTTACAGTACTGCTGGCCCTGATTTTGGAATTACAATCTATTGGTGTACTTGCCAGCGATTTGTGTAATTTCAGTGACTGTTTCTGTGGTATAGAACTCTGTCCTTTGAGTCTGAGTGAGTGATGCTATTTTGGATTAATTCAGATATCTGCTTGGTATGGTTTCTTAATTTTATGATATAAAGAAGCATTTAAAGTTGTACTACTTGGTTTCATATGCTAGTTTCACTTCATATTTAGCATGACCTTCCTGATGGTAGGTTTTAGTTCTTTGCTGGTCTCTTTGATAAAAGTCTTTAATGTGGGTAGATTTAAAGTTAGTTTTATAGGAATTTAGAAGAATTTTTATTTCTTTTTGTAACGAAGTTTACTTGTATTGGTGGAGCATTAGAGCGTTTTTTTTTTTTTTTTTTAGTTAATTTTCCAATATAGTTGGCTCTTGTGTTGGGATTGCCATATCTAAGCACCTTTCCAGGTGGAAGTAGAACTCCATTACATAGGTAGCAGCTGATGCTGCATGTGGGCTAGTGATAATATAGGTAGGTAACTTTTGAGAGGTCATCATAGACTTTGAGAAGATTTTCTTTTTCGAAGCCCTTAAATTCACATTTGATAATGGGGTGGGGGGTTCAGACTTTAAAGGAGGTCACAAGTTTATGGTTTGATTTTAATCAGGTAGGAGTGGTTCATAAGGGGCTGTATTTGTAAGGACAAGGTCCCGAATGTTTTGCTCCCTAACGAGCTGGTTAACTAAGTGTACTAGGCTAGGGAATTATCATTTATTAAGTCAATGAGTTTTTGGGCATGCCAAACTTTTGAGGTATATGTGCACCGTTTTGTCAATGGATTATTGAACACTTCTCCCATCAGAAGAGTACTTTTCATTATGGGCATTTCAGGAAACACATTTGGTAATTTCTTATGGTCATCTGAAGAGACAGACAGCATCCTATACCAGGCAAGAAGTTAATACTCTTTTTTGTTTAGGACGGTGAAGTTGGAGTTCAGTGAGTTCAGTTTGAAGGTCTCTTGGGAGTGTACCTAAAGGTGATCTAGTTACTGGCAAGTATGAAAATGTCCCCACAGTTTCTCTTTGGTCTGAATGCATGGTATGTGATAACCCCATGTAAAAAGAGAGTACTGTCTTTACAATGAAACCAAGTCTCGGTTACGACACAGTTATGGGTGCGTTCAAGTTGCAGGAGAGTTTCAGGATCAGACAATTTATTTATATCTCTGGCATTGAGGAGAGTAACTTTAATATAGTTAGACTTTGAATTTGCTGTCATTTTGTCTACTGTATTGGGATGTGTAGTAATGGACTCTTTCTTAAAAAAAAAAAACTGAGGGTGTAGCAAAGGCTTTATCCAGTAAGAGAAAGCCATGGAACAAGAGCTGCAGGCTGTCCTTTGCAAAGCTAGTTAGTCTGCCTGCTACCTCATCCCATGCTGACACATACTGGACCCCCTGCTCCAGGCATGACATCCAACTACTTAGCCAGTTGTTGAAGCTAGTAATCCTTTCACTGTATTTAGGCCTCTCCAGGTAAAAGCAGAATTTCACTTTGAATTACAAGTAAGCTTTTGCATGGTCTCAAACAGCATTAATATTTAGAAGAGTATGAGGTCAGACTTCAAATTTAGCAAGTATTTTTACTGCTCACAGGTAGTATCAGTAAATGATAAAAGAAAGTGATTGTCATTAAGCATGAAGCATTTGTTACATGGCATCAGAGGCTGCATACGTTTAAGTCAGTCTAACCTGGAATCTGATATTGCAATCATGTAATAGTGGGAGGTAATAAAGTGATTTGAACTAGTCTCTCAAGGTGCACAGTAATAACTCAAACAGACATACTTGAGATAGTCATGATGCAGATAGGCAGGTGGGAATGGAGCAAGTGTAAACCCGTGTATTCAGTGCTGCACTTTAAGTCATCCTGAAGCTTAGTGGTGATTTTGAGGTTGTTCACATATGATAAAATGATGCCTAAGCCATCTGCATCTGCATATTAGATAAGATGACTTTTCTGTAGTATTTTTGCATGTTAGTTAGACGTTGCCCGTTCGATTCTCAGTTAGAGCGTCTTCCGTGTGGTGACATGTGTGAATGGGCATTCCTTCGTTGAAAACTTATTTCTAGTCACTTTTCTTAGAATGCAGCTGCTGTGGTTGTAGTGTTTTTAGAGATAGACTGAGGAATAATGACAATGATTAAAATGTCTACTATAATTAGGTTATGGGCAATACCTAGTTGTGAGTAGGTAGCTGGTAGGTAGGAGATTGTGAGGCTCGAGCCAGTACACAGTTAAGGCTTTGCAGTGTTGACTTTCTGTATGTAAACTGCTGCGAAATCTAGCAATTATAGTGTGTAGCAGCTGTCCAGTTTCATGTTGGGGGGGGTTGCTATGTAGGTTAGTCATGATGGGGGAGGCATACAAGGGAAATGGTAGTAAACAGGTTGATCCAAGTTTTTTTTCTAATGCTGTCAGGTAATGTTTACTTCTAAAAACCTGTATATGTATTTTCAAAGCGCATGAAAAAGTTAATGCATGTGCGGAATAAAATGTTGCATCTACAAAAGACTTTTAATAAACCAGTCCTGGATGTTTTGCAGTGCTTGATTTGCTGCATTAGTTTTGTTCACTTTTAAATGAAAATTATTTTGGTTCACGCTTGTACTTAAGTTGGTTGTTTGGCAGCTAGCGCTAGGCTAGATTTTCATCATTTTGCAACTCGTACCAAGCTGGAAACACAGGCCATTGTAAATGCACAGCACATCTGATTATTTTATTGAATTGCCCTATGAGCTTTGTGTGAAGGAAGTAGTTGTTATGCTCTGCTTTGTGAACTTTGAGGGAGCAGAAAGTTTTTTGCTTGATAGATTATTCCTATTCTTAACAGCTACATCTCTGGCTTAATGTCATTCAGTCATTTTTATTTGATGGCCTCTACTAACATATTTTTTTTTTTTTTTTTTTTTTTTTTTGCTCTTCAGATTATGTGAGAGACCTTTTTTTTTTTTTTTTTTTTTTTTTTGGTCCTTACTTGCCGTTTGCCCCCAGACCACTTCTGTTGACTCAATGCGGCCCTTGCAACTGAAAAGGTTGGACACCCCTGCTTTAGGACTACTCCACACACTAACTGCCAGGAGCTCAAGCAGAGCTTCATATGTTTAAAACGGATGTTCTTACCATAATGTTCCATCTGTGTTGTCGATCTTCATTCATTCTTGACTGTTGGGTTTTGGTTCCGTCCCCAGAAACGACTCGGCCGCTGAATCAAGCTCGCGCCAACAAGAAACACTCAAGCTAAGGCTACCCATAGTGCCTCTCTTCCCTTTCCTTCAGATCGAGTTTTGCCCTTAGAAATAAAATGTGAAAGCTTTATCTGAGCAACTGCCCTAGTATAAAACCAGGACTTGTTCTGAACCTCCAGGAGTCTTTGGAGGGGGTTGGAGTGTGGGATGTCAAGAATGAATGAAGATCAACAACACAGATGGAACGTTATGGTAAGAATATAACTTCTTTATCTGATGTTGTCAATCTTCATTCATTCTTGACTGTTGGGACAGAGTCCCTAGCTACTTTATTTCCTGGGTGGCCCTATGGAAGCCTGATTCCTGAGCACCATACAGCCAAAGGATGCTCTTCCCCTGGAGACCATATCCAATTTGTAATGAGTGATAAAGGTATGAGAGGTAGCCCAAGTGGCCGTTGCTCAAATGTCATCCACAGAAGCTCTAGAATGAAAGGCCATTGAAGTGGAAACTGATCTGGTAGAATGAGCTTTAACTTTGGTTGATAGATTTAGCTTATTTTGATCATAAACAAAGGAGATGCAATCTGTCAACCATTTCGATAATGTAACTTTGGAAACTGGTTTGCCCAGTCGAGTACCTGAAAAAGACAGGATCAACTGGTCCGATTTCCAAAACGATTTTGTTCTATCCAAGGAAAAACGTAATTGTCTGTGTACATCCAACAAATGTAAACAATATTCTCCCTTATTTGAGAAGTTTGGGAAGAAGACTGGCAGGTTTATGGATTGATTAATATTTGAGTCTGATACAACCTTGGGCAGAAAAGAGGGGTTAGTTCTAAGTAATACGGTCTCTTTGTGAAAAATGATATGGATGTTTCACACACAAAGCCTGCAATTCTGATATACTCCTGGCTGATGTGATGGCTACCAGGAATAGGGTTTTGCAAGATAAAAATTTTATATCACAGGTGGCTGCTGGTTCAAAGGGCTAGCGGGTCAAACTTTACAAGACTAACATTAAATTCCATTGTTCAATGGGGTCATTAAAAGGTGGTTTCACATGCATAACACCTTTCAGGAAGGTTTTGCAAAGGCAATGAGACATTTAAGGATAGGTCCTCAAAGCCATTGTGGAAATTTGAAATAGCAGCTAAATGAACTCTAATGGTAGAAGCCGAGGCTCCTGATTGGAATGCAGCTGATAAATACTCTAATACCTTATTAATCAAGTCTGAAAACGGGTCAAGTCCTTCTTCGTGAGACCAAAGTGCAAATCTGTTCCATTTACTAAAATATAATTTCCTGGTGGAAGGGTTATGAGAAGCCAGAAGTATATTTTGTACTGGGAAAGATAGATTATTCTGCCTGGCAATTACTGGAAGTGGAGGAACCAAGTCATCAGTTTGAGACTTTGTAGGCTGGGATGGACCAGCCCCTGCAGATGAGACAACAGGTCTGGAGTTGGGTCCAGAGTCCACGGATGGTGAACTAGGTGAGAAGAAAGAAAGGGGAACCAGACTTGGCAGGGCCAGTAAGGTGCAATGAGGATCAGTTTGCTTCTCAACCTTTGGACTTTCTTCAAAAACTGGGGAATTAGTCGGAAAGAAAAAGTGTAAAGCAGTCCCCGGGGGCCAGTAGTGTAGGAGAACATCTCTCAGGGACTCCCCTCAAGAGGGTGACAGGGCAAAGTAGCTGCTGCATTTGTGGTTTATGGGAGGTGCAAACAGGTCGCAGCAAGGCTGACCCCATTGATGAAAGATCTTCGTCGCTATATTGGGATTAAGAGACCACTTGTGAGGCAGGATGGTGCATCTGCTCAGTTTGTCCAAAATCACGTTGGAATTCCCCGGAATGTGCATTGCTATCAGAAAGCAGTTGGAGGTGATCACCCATTGCCATACTCTTAGGGCTTCCCGACATAAAGAGTAGGATCTGGTTCCTCCCTGTTTGTTGATGTACCAGACTACCGACATGTTGTCTGACATGAATGCTTGCAACGCTAAGAGCAATGCCCTTCGTTCTAGGATGCTGATATGCAAATTGGCCTCTAAGGGGGACCAAGTGCCTTGGACAGTCTTTCCCTGAAAATGCCCTACCCCCCACCCCATCAGGGATGCATTCGTGGTCACTACAGCCGTGGGCTGAGAGGGTGAAAAGGTGTGACTCCATAATTTATCTTCTAACTTCATCCACCAATTTAGATCCTGCTTGCATCGGTTGGTTATGTGGGTTGGATAGGACATTGGATGTGTTAACAGAGATCACTGTGATGCCAAGAGCCATTGAAGCAGCCTCATGTGGTACCTCACCAGAGGAACTAGGGTGATTGTTGCTGCCATGGATCCCAGGAGTTGTAAGACTAAACGAGCCAGAACTTTGTCTTAAGAGAGTATCACTTGGAGCTGTGACCTTAACCTTTGCAGTCTGTGAAGTGGCAGAGCAGCCACACAGGATTTCATGTTGAATGTTGCTCCTATGAATTCTATGTCTTGTGTGAGTGATAGCTTTGACTTTTCCCTGTTTATTGATATGCCTAAGAACTCTGCCAGCTCTAGAACTTAGTCCAAGGCAAGAAGCAGTAGGTGCCTGGTGGGGGCGGTAAGAAGCCAGTCATCCAAATATGGAAACATGCAGAATCCTGGTAGCCTCAAGTGAGCTGCTACCACTGCCATGCATTTGGCGAACACCCTGGGGGCTATGGTGAGACCAAAGTGCAGTGCTCGAAATTGGTAATGACTGGCTCCCAGCCGGAAGGAGAGGTATCTTCTACAGCGCTTGTCGATTTTTATGTGGTAATACACATCCTGAAGATCTATAGAGCACATCCAATCGTCTTTCTCCAATAATGGAAGGATAGACTGTACTGTGACCATTCAGAATTTTGTCTGTCGAACACACTTGTTCAAGACACTGAGGTTTAGAATTGGCCTCCAGTCCGCTGTCTTTTTTGGCACTAAAAAGAATCTTGAGTAAAATCGGGATCCTATTTGGTCTGGTGGGACTTTTTGAATGACTCTTTTTTTGAAGCAGCTTTTGAATTTCTTGTGCTATTGTATCCATCTGACTGGGTAGAATGTCAGGGATTTGCCTTTGTGGTCTTGAATGAAGATCGAGGCAGATATGGTAACCTCTGGTAATTATCGTCTGCACCAGAGCATCTGATGTTATTGAGTGCCAGGCAAAGTGGTGCAGAGAGACTCTTCCCCCTATTGCCTCCAGAGGTAAGCGATCGGGCCACTGCTCAGGAGTGCTGGTGGAGTTGTCCAGAGAAAGAATCTCTGGAACCCTGATTATGCAGGCCCCTCTGCCACGGGAGGGAGCGTCTTCCTGATGAGATCACCCTTCTGCCCTTGGGGAAAACTCGCCACATGTGTCCTGAAAAGGCCCTTGGGACTTTCTGAACCACATCCTTCCACTCCTCTGATTCCTGGAATAAGGTTGTTGTGGAGTAGAAAAACGCATGCCCACAGCAAAAAGGGTCTTCCCATCCTTCTCACACCTGGCTAATGTGTCTCTGACTTTTGGGCCAATCAACGAAGTAGCATCAACCGAAGAGTTGACAAAGGAAGACTTGCCTCTGTGAAGTCACATAAGCGCATCAAAGTGTGACACCTAATGGCAATACCTGTACCCGCTGCTCTGGACATCCCTTCAGCTGTGTGTGCAATAAGCCGCATGAACGAGTTAGATCGATTCAAGAGTTGCAAGCTGGGAGGCAACCTTATCATGTACCTCATCAAACACTGCCCCTGCCAAGGTTCCTGAGAGCTCAGTGATCAGATCCCTTTGAAGATGGGTGAAATGTGCAAAGAAATTCAACGACCGTATTGCAAAGGTCATTGAAGCATAGACCCATTTCCCGAATCTGTCCATCGTCCAAGACTCTCGGTTTGTAGGATGGACAGCAGGACTCTCCTCTGCAAGTTCCTTCTTTGTGGCAGCCACCACCACAATGGCATCTACCGCTAAGCGTTTAGACCAGTGTGGTTGATCTTGATCTTCTGGTGCAGAGAGAGAATTTTGTTTGGTCTCTGGGGAATTAGCTCTATAGTGTCAGGGGCCTTTCAAGCACATTGCACGATGAGTTTAACCAATTCATTGGCAGGTGGAAGTCACCCAAGAAGTAGAGGGTCAGGCACAAAAAGCCTGCAAGACAGATTCCTCGGAGGAAGGTTTGGTGGGCTTCCAATAACCCCTCTATTTCAAGATTTCCAGGATGTCTCCGAAGGAGGCATCTTCAGGGGGTAATCGTGGGAACCATTCCCCTTCATCGTAGTCTGTATCATCAGTGAGAGATTCATCCAGAGCATCTACATGCTTCCTCTTGCATGATCTTTTACGGGGTGGCTCCTCAGGGGGGAGGTCCGAGGAGGACACCAAAGAGAGGGTACCCTGTAGCAGGGTGTCTTGCTACTCTTGTGTCCACTTCCTCAATGTAGCAGATTATGACAGCTGCAAGCCAGAGGATACATAGATGTGACACTCTGACACGGATGGTGCCAACTACGAGCCTGCTGAGGCAAGTGCTCTCTCCATAATCTGAAAGGTAGGCCCGCCTGAAGAGGGATGGGAGCCCAGAACCGAGAAAGACAACCAAGGAACCGGGGTCACACCCAGTTCTGATGAGCCCACCTCCAGAGAAATAGCTCAGAGAGGATCTGGAGCTGTAGATGGTGCTGTGGAAAAAAATCAGGGCTAAACTAGGGATCCCGGAGCCGACAGCCAAGTCAAAGTCCAGTGGGTGAGTCAGCTCTGATTAAGCCGAGGACCACAGAGTGGGTTCCGGAACCAAGGTGAGGCCCACCATCGGTACTGAAGTAGTTGGTAACGATAGCAGCGTCGAAGTTGAGGGCTCCAAGACCTGGGGAGAGATTGAAGGAGGAAGATAACTTGGAGTCCTTGGAGAGAAGCCTTGGCTCCAGATGCGAGGGAGGTCCTAGGCAGGGCTAGAAGACCTCTGGCCGCCAGGAGCTGATCCACTAAACTAAACATCAAGCTCCGAAAGGCTCCTGGTGGAATGAATAGACATCCCCAAGGGTGATTCTGGGCATTCAGTAAATGGGCTCAACTGTTGACCAAAAAAGGGGTCAATAGATGGGGAGTACTTAGTCCTGGGAAAGGATTTGGCCTTCGGCACCGCGGTCGGCTGACCAATTGTTTGTGCAGGAGGGCAAGTGACCAGTATTATTGGGGGAACTATTGTTGGTGCAAAGAGGTTCATAGATATCGATGAAGGGGTTGGTACCGAAGTAATTTTTGTAGGCTCTGTAATAGTTGTCGGCACAGTGTGGGAAGTTATACGCTTCAGTGCCGAAATGGTTGTTGCTGTCAATTTTGAATGTTTAGGCTTCGGTTCTGAGGAAGGAACCTGGCCTTTAGAGGATTTAGAGTCATGAGATTTAGGAGATGCCAGAACAGAATGGCTCCTCTTTTTTTGATTCTTTCTTGGGAGACTTTGACTTCTCTGCCTCAGACAAAGCCTCACTAAAAGGGCATTTTAACAGCCCTTTGAGGATCAGTTTGTTGCGCCACTCTGCAAGGGTCTGAGCACTGAAACCCTCGCAGAGGTCACACAGCTGTTGGACTTCTAAATGTGGCACCCCCAAACAGTATACATAAGAAAGATGCCCATCCGAGTTGGGCATCTTTCTGCCACATTCCTCACACTGCTTAAAACCGGTTGTACGTTTATGTTTTTCTGCCATGTCGAATCAGAAGTAAAAGTACATACAGGCAAAAAACTTATACACACACACACACACACACACACACACACCACGCAATAAGAAAACAAGAAAGAGAGATTTTGTTTTTTGTGTGTGTATATATATATATATATATATATATATATATATATAAAAATATACACGTATACAAATATATATATATATATATATATATATATATATATATATATACAAATATATATATATATGTGTGTGTGTGTGTTGTTTGTCTTTTCGGCTTTTCCCGGTTAGGGGTCGCCACAGCGGAACTCCGGTCCGCTAATGATTGGCAGCAGATTTTTATGGTGTCGAGTTGCCAGCCCGATGTCCAACCTTCAGCAAAGGCACACCCATTCACGCATGTCTTTCGGAGGCCACTCGACCGCGGGGAGGACATGCAGACTCCACACAGAAGGCACTTCAGTCGAGAATCGAACAGGAGAACCTCTTGCTGTGAGGCAACAACGCTACCACTGTACCTCCGCTGTATATATATATATATATATATATATATATATATATATACATATATATATATATATATATATATATATATATATATATATATGGGTCTACTTCATAAGATCGACAGACCATTTGATCGACATTCATTTGGTCGGCAGCTCATTTGGCCGACAACCAGTATTCAAGGCAAAAGCCTGGGATTTGCCCCCCCTCCCCAATGTTGTGCGACCCTGGAGTTAATATATATAGTTAGGGGGTGTGGGGGGGCACAACCCCCCCACATTGTGGGGTGTGGGGGGGTGAAGCCCCCCACCTATTTTCATTTAAAATGTGTATTTTTGTTGTGTTTTCATGTTTTAAATGGAAATAGGTGGGGGGCTTTGCCCCCCACACCCCCCCTTAACTATATATATCAACTCCAGGGTTGCACAAAATTGGGGAGGGGGGCAAATCCCTGTTAAGTGCCTTGAATACTGGTTGTCAGCCAAATGAATGTCAATCAAATGGTCTGTCGATCTTATGACGTAGACCCATATATATATATATATATATATATATATATATATATATATATATATATATATATATATAATGAGAGAAAGAAAGAGAGCAAAACCTATGTAAGTTAACCACCCAAGGGAATGTAACAAACTGGTCAACATATGAAGGTGGACAACATTAGAAACTAGGCCTTCTGTACTGCTATGTACATGTACTTTACTTTCTTGTACAGCTTTTATTAGAGAATATCATAAAAAATCATAAATAATCAAAACACAGTAAAAGCATACATAAAGTATCATACAAAATCAATACAGTTACTGTTTTCTCGTGGTTTAATCATTCTTTCTGAAAAAAAAAGAGTCAGTCTTGGTCCATTTCTTATTCTTGTTATTAAAGGTAAGTGGAGAAAACACTCTCAACACTGGTTACACCACTCAGCACACCTGGGCTTTTTTCCACAACAAATGACTTCATCTGCATTATCAGATGCCTGACATCCCTTTCTTTTGGAATCTTTGCAATTTCGGTGTCATCCTCACTTGCTTCTTCCACTTCATCAGCTGCTTCATGCACTTTTACGCTGGTCTGTACTTCGGTAAATATCGCTTGGAAAACTGCTTCTGGGTCAGGTTCATTACAGGTTGCCACCTCATCATCAAATGCAACAACACCTTCAAAATCTACTCCTTTGAATTCTGCCACGGGAGATGGACTGTCCGATGGGGCCAAAACATTGTGCTCTTGAGTTGTGACAAATCCAGCTTTCTTGAAAGACTTCTGTATCATTTCTGGCTAAACTTTATTCCAAGCAGAAGTGGTCCAGAGGACTGATCCAGACAGTTAACTAATAGAGTGGATGAAGTTGTTTCCATAGGCAGACCACAGGTTTATATGTTAGTAATGACCCACTGTAGAAGCTGGGCTCAGTAGTGCATTTTAAATGTGCTGATGAGGTTATAGAGGGTAAATTATTATTGTGTGTCACAGCCCAAGTGGTCAAGATGCAAATACAGAGGTGGTCAATATAGAGAGGTCGGTCTTCCACTGAGTACATGTGGTGCATGTCTGGTCTATAAAAATTGGGTCAACTTAAGGAGGTGGTCAGTGTGGGGAGGTGGTCAACTACGGAGGTTCTACTGTATATATAATGGGTGCAAATATATATTATAGAACTACATATATACACATATACATATATATGTATATGCAAATACATAGATACATCAATATACATATTTATATATTATGTATAAAAATATCTGTGTATATGTGTAAATATACACACACACACACACACACACACACACACACACACACACACACACACACACACACACACACACACAAACATGTACATATACATATAAAGATACACTACACACCCTCATAATACAAAAAAAATATCAAAAGAAGCAGGGACAGAGGGAGGGGTGGCTACTTCATAACAATTACCGTTATGGTAAGTTTACTTATATAACTGTACTGTGCTCAGTATTAGATCAGTATTGCAGTAGCCTAAACTAGTTGGGTAAATTACCACATCTTAGAAACAAAACAGTGAAGAGAAAGAAAATTAAGAATACAGGAGTCCCTGGAGAATGGTCCTATCAAAGCCTATTCTGGACATGGAAAATGAATATATGAAGTGTTTTGTAAGGGTATGTATACAGAGGACCAAGTTTCTGCCTCACAAATACTACTAAAATAGACCATCTTCCAGAAAGCCACAGTGGAAACTAAAGCCTTGGTGGAATGGGCCCAAACCATGCCTGGAAGTGACTTGTTATGGTGAGCATAACAAATGAAAGTACAGTTGTGTAAAATCTTAACATAACGGTAGATGTCCTTGTGTTCACCACTACAGTATTCATAGCTTATGGGTTTCCCTGCTGTGAAACCCATCATCTGGCCAGTCTACAAAAGTCTGCTGTTGCTTTAAGGTACTCTGAACGTCACTTACACACTCCTTGCATAGCATAGGGCATAAAGGTGACGTTCAGGCATACCATCCTCAGAACTGATTACCCCAGTAGGAACAGCAGTCCAAGGAAAACCAAACAGAACCTGCACATCCAGGCAATAAAAAAAAAAGCTAGGGGGATGGAGGGAGGGACTGAATACTACAGAGGTGAAGGCAAGGCCATCTACTGTTATGGTAAGATTTTACACAACTGTACTATGTCCTTACAGTCAATGCTGCAGTATTCATAACTTATGGGAGAGTGCCATAGCTCAAGAAGAAACTTGGGAGGAGGAAGCAGCAGTAGAGCCCTCTAAGATGCCATGAAGAATGGCATTAGCAAAACCAGCTCTAGCTCTGGAGATACCATCCAACTTGTAGTGTTTGGTAAAAGTATGCACAGAATTCCAGGTACCTGCTTGAAGAAAAGAATTGGTGTCTGAGCCCTTGAAAAAAGCACCAGTAGAACCCACAGCTCTAGTAGAACGAGCCTTTACAGAAGAAGGAAGGCTGTCACCATGAAAAGTGTAACAAAAAAAAATATAGCCTTTAAAATCCAAGTAGAAATAGTTTGCTTGGAAACAGCCAATCCTAAAGATCTAAGATGAAAGGAAACAAACAACTTATCAGATTTTATGATAGCCTTAGTCTTATCCAAATAAAATCTGAGCTGTCTATGCATGTCTACGGTATGCAGTACCCTCTCACTGTCAGACTGTGGAGAAGGAAAAAAGTAGGCAAATTAATAGACTGATTAAATGACAACTCATTAACCACCTTGGGCATAAATAAGAAGTTATGTACCTACCATAACGTTCCATGTTAGTTGTCTTCTCTCGCCTTCTTTCTTGCTTGATGGGGTCGGAGCCGATCCTCGGCTCCGACTCGGCACTTGCTAAGCTCGAGAGTCACTTTTACCAGCTCGAGGCAGCCCCATATCCCATGATGCAAGGCGGTAAGTACCCAGATCTCGTTTGATGACAAAGGGCAATAGCACCAAGCATAAACACTTCCCAAAGGAAGAAAGAAAACTTACAGGATGGAAGAAGGACCAGGTCTGAATGGTCTTCAGCATAATAATTTCTTATAACAAGGTCTGTCCAGGCCAGGGGGAAGGAGGGAGGGTCGCAAGAAAGAAGGCGAGAGAAGACAACTAACATGGAACGTTATGGTAGGTACATAACTTCTTAATGTTAAGTTGTCAATCTTGCCTTCATTCTTGCTTGATGGGACCGCGTCCCTAGCACCTCTATCCTGGGTGGCTCAATGGAACAGACTCTTGAGGACTGTAGAGCCAAAACTGGCTCTGTCCCTGGAGGCCAAGTCCAATTTGTAATGGGAAACAAAAGTGTGAGGAGTGGCCCAAGTGGCCGCTGCACAAATAGTGTCTAAAGGAAGTCTAGCTTGAAAGGCTGTAGAAGTAGCTAAGCTCCTAGTTGAATGTGCTTTAGGTTTTGAGCACAGCTGTTTTCCCCTGAGCAGATAAATTTCAGAGATGACAGAAGAAAGCCATCTGGACAAGGTCACTTTAGAAACAGGAAGGCCTTTTTTATTATCCGCATAGGAAACAAAAAGTTGATCAGATTTTCTAAATTTTTTTGTTCTGTCCAAATAATATCTAAGTTGAAGGTGGACATCAAGATAATGTAGTTTTTGTTCAGCTCTGTCTGAATAGTTTGGGAAAAATACAGGAGATCAATGGATTGATTCAAATTGGTTTTGAAGCGACCTTAGGCAAAAAGGTCGGATTAGTTCTCAAAGATACTCTGTCTTTGTGAAAAACCAAATGGGGGGTCGAACCGATAGAGCATGAAGTTCAGACACCCTCCTGGCGATGTAATAGCCACTAGGAATAACGTTTTCCAAGAACGCCATTTCACGGACCACGAAACAGCTGGCTCGAAGGGCGGCAGAATCAAGGATGTCAGCACTAAATTTAGATCCCACTGAGGAGGAGGATTCCTGATTGGAGGCTTTAGTAGGAAAATTCCTTTCAAGAAGGCCCTGCAGAGCCTATGGGACATAATATTATGATCTGCGACCCCGACATGAAAGTTGGAGATAGAAGCCAATTGAACTCTGACTGTGGAAGAAGAGGAGCCTGCATGAAAAATCTCTGCTAAGAAGTCCAGGACTGCCTGAACAGGGGCAGTGAAAGGATCAATATTCTTGGCCTTAGCCCAATAAGAGAAACGTTTCCATTTGCTTGTATAAATCCTCCTGGTAGAGGATTTTAACGCTACTATGATGTCTCTAACTGGGTTAGAGATCAAAGGAAGCCTGGCTAAGGAAGGAAGTGGAGCAACCATGCTGTGAGGTTGAGAGAAGGGATAGACCGGTGCAGCTGACCGGATTGGTGAATCAGAAGATCTGGCACTGGGTCGAGATGCCACGGCTGCACCAAAAGGTGATGATGGAGGAACGGGAACCAAACTTGTCGAGGCCAGTAAGGGGCAATGAGAATCAATTTGGCGCTCAAACGGTAGCTTTCTGGATAACTTGAGGGATCAGAGGAAATGGAGGAAGGCATAAAGAAGTCCCTGGGGCCAATCCTGGGTCAGAGCGTCTCTGGGGGATGGCCTGGTAGAGGGAAGAGACAGAAAAAGTCTGGGCATTTGCTGTTTTGGGGAGTAGCAAAAAGATCGCAACATGGACGACCCCATTCCAGAAATATCTCTTCCGCTATAGATTGCTTGAGAGACCACTCGTGAGGCATGAGAATAGCTCTGCTCAATCTGTCCGCTACAATGTTGGTTTTCCCAGGGATATGCGTTGCTACCAGAAACCGATGAGAGGAGATCGCCCATTGCCATAGTCTGAGCGCTTCGACACAAGGGGTAGGACTTGGTTCCGCCCTGTTTGTTGATATACCAAACTACAGACATGTTGTCTGTGTGGACTGCAATTGTCCCTACGGGAAGAAAGTCGTTGAGGGCTTGCAACGTTAAAAGCACTGCTCTCATCTCCAGGACATTTATGTGCAGATGGTACTCGAACGGCTGCCACGTCCCATGAACCATCCTGCCCTGATAATGACCCCGCCCGATCAGTGAGGCATCCGTGGTGACAGTGGCTATCGGGGATGGGGGTACAAAGTACCTGCCTTGGTGAACCTGAGGAGATGTGATCCACCAAGCAAGATGATCTTTGCAAGTCTGTGTCACCAGAATCTGGTGACGCATTGGAAGTTGTTGGTGACCACTGTGTGAACAGCATCCACTGAAGAAGGCGCATGTAGAATCGAGCCAGGGGAAGAAGAGTAATGGCCGCAGCCATGAGGTCTAATACCTTTAGAACCATTCTGGCCTGTATTTTCTTGTTGGCCAGAATGATCCTGACATGACTCTGAATGTCTGAAACTCTTTGATCTGTAAGGGTAGCTGACATCCGAACAGTGTTTAAGTTTGCGCCTATGAAAGTAATAGACTGGCAGGGCGATAAGGATGACTTTTCGAAGTTGATCGAGATGCCCAAATGAGAACAAAGACTTATTGTGTAATCCCTGGCTTGAATAAGCTGATGCCTGGTGGTGGCTGACAGGAGCCAGTCGTCGAGATACGGAAACACCTGGAATCCTTGACGTCTCAGGTGAGCCGTGACCACTGCCATGCATTTGGTGAACACTCTGGGGGCTGTAGTGAGACCAAAGGGCAGGGCTCTGAACTGGAAATGACTGGACCCCAGCCGAAAGCGGAGAAATCTCCTGGAGCGTCTGTGAATTTTGATGTGATAGTACGCATCCTAAAGATCTATTGAGCATATCCAGTTGTCCTTCTGTAAGAAGGGCAGAATTGACTGAAGAGTGACCATTCGGAATCTTGTTTTCCTCACAGACTTGTTGAGTCTGCTGAGATCCAATATTGGTCTCCAGTCTCCCGTCTTTTTGGGGACCAAAAAGAACCTTGAGTAGATTCCGGGCTCTGAATGGTCTGTTGTAACTGGCTGAATGGCTCTTTTTTGCAGTAGTTTTGAGACTTCTAACTCTGCAATTTCCCTTAGACCAGGTGGTACATCTGGAAGGGAATTTGAGGGAAAAGGACTTTCCTCGAAAGGAATTATGTAACCCTTGGATATGATCGACTGTACCCATCTGTCTTGAGTGAGGGAATGCCAGGCTTCTGGGTACAGTGATAATCTTCCCGACTGCCTCCAAGGAGGGACAGCCGGGCAACATCTCAGGGATGCTGAAAGGGCTTGTCAGAGAGAGGCTCTCTGTTTCCCTGGTTTTTGGACCCCTCTGCCTCTAGAGCGTCTGTTGTTGTTACCCCTCTGCCTCTAGGGGTAAACTGACCACGTGAATCCGGCGTGACTCCTTGGGATTTGTGGAACCACATTTTGCCACCTTTCTGTCCTTTGGGGTAAGGTCTAGAAGGGGTGGAAAAACGGACTCCTACAGCAGAAAGAGTCTTGCCGTCCTGCTCACACCTGGTCAAAGTTTCCTTCACCTGAGGGCCAAACAAAGCTGACCCATCAAAGGGAGAATTTGTGAAGGACGCCTTAAAGGGATCTGCAAAGTCACATAGCCGCATCCAGGCTTGGCGTCTAAGAGCCACACCTGTACCTGCGGCCCTACTCACTCCATCAGCAGCATATGATATTAGCCTCATGGAGGAGTTAGCAATGGAATTAAGGGTTCCTAGCTGCAAAGCAATTTTTTCTTGAGTCCCTGCAGCTGTAGGATCCTGTAGTACTTCACCCAGCTCCTCAAGGATATTCCTCTGGAGTCTGGTGAAGTGACATAGGTAATTCAGCGAGCATAGCAAAGGTCGCTGAGGAAAACATCCGCTTACGTACCTATCCATGGTCCTAGAGTCCTTATTAGGAGGATGGGCACGGAAGGATCTGCAAGTTCCTTCTTGGTGGCAGCAGCCACCACCATGGCATCAGCGGGACACCCTTAGTGAGGAATTGCTTGTCACACGGGCAGTGATAAATTTTGAAGGCCTCCTAGGGACTGGCTCTACAGAGTCAGGAGCAGCCCACGCCTTCGGGCAATAACCTGCATAAGGGGTCGAAGGCGGAGACACCCAGGAGGTGGAGGGCCGAGATCCAAACGCCTCTAGGTATACTGACTCATCCTCAGAGGGATTATTGGTGGGCCAGTTTCCCTCTGTCTAAGGAGTTCTAGGATGTCTGAGAAGGAGACAGCCGGAGAGCGGGATCTTGGGGATCCCTCTGACTCATCAAAGACAGTATCTGAAGTGATAGACTCGGGGGAGTCTACGTGTTTCCTCTTACAAGTCCTCTTCCTAGGAGGATCTCCCGAAACATCAGGAGAATCCTCGGAAGAGGGGGAAATTCCCAATGGGGAAACCTGAGGCGGAGGATCTCTGGGTCCTGTAGCAAGAGAAGTGGCAGAGATGTCAACAGGCACTATAGAGGGAGGAGCTAAGGGAACAGACTGCTGGCTGATACCAGTGGCCAGCACACTCTTCATCACCTCGAATGCTCCCCTCCCAGGCAGGTCCGAGAGAACCCATTCTGAAGAGCTAGGAACTCCAGGGACCACCGAAAGGGAAGTCTCTGAGGCAGATGTCGGAGCCGAGCTCACCAAGGCCGAGGCTCCAAGGGGAAGAGCGGGTTGGACAAGGGTCCGATGCCACTCACCCCTCGGAGGAGACCATGAAAGCCCGCCACGAATCCCTCTAAGGAAGGTCTCAAGAGGAGATACAGTAGAGGCTGAAGGGACAGAAGGGGTATCCGTCCCTCAGCCGTAGCAGTAACCATTCGAAGACTCCAACTCCAAGCTCTGGGGTAGAGTTGAAGGAGGAACTGTAACGGGTGTGGACCAATAGTCGCCTGTTGAGACGGACTATGTAACATTTGGGCCAGTGCCTGTGACTTAAGTAATCTACTGACCACTCTCTCTAAGTCATGGTCAAAGCCTGGATGACCTTGAAGATCGGCTCCGATGGCTCCGTTCGAGGAGAGGTGAAGCCGAGCCGAAGTATCGGCTCCAAGCAAGGAGACCTCGACCTCTTCCTCGAAGGAGCCATCGGAACCGATGAAACTATAGAACCTGTCGGAGCCGACAACTTATCGGAGCCGACAGGTAGCCTCGATGCATCGGCTCCAGCCGGAGCCGATACAGCCACAAAGTAACGGTGTCGGAGCCGATCGGAGCCGACACCGATGCCTGTGCCACATGGTGGTCGGAGCCGATCGGAGCCGACACGAAGTGGCCGATGCAGAATCGGCACCAATAGCCATCAGTGCCGAAGGCTTGGTTAAGCCAGAATCGCCTCCAGCCCGAGCCGATCTCGACTCAGAACGAGTCGGAGCCGAGGCCGCAGGCTTTGACACAGAAGCCTGGGCCTTGGAAGACTTGGCAGTCTTAGGTGGAGCCGACTTAGCCGGAGAGCCCTCCGGCTTAAGAAGGCCCCTGAGTATTAATTTGTTTCTTCTTTCCTGCAGGACTCTCTGGCTGAAAGAATGACATATAGCACAGGAGTCCTGCAGGTGAAGAGGCCCCAGGCAATAAAGGCAAGAAGTGTGACCGTCTGTCAGAGACATCTTCTGACAGCACGAGTCACACTTCTTAAAGCCTGAGACCATTTCTTTTGACATGGTGTAACACAAGCACACACACACACCAGTCAAAGAATTTAAATTTAAATATACCAAAAAGGTATAACTACAAACACACACACACACCCTAACAGGAGGGGGATGGGATGGGTAAAGTCTGACTAAAAAAATAATAAGAGACAGACAAATTTCTGTCAGAAACAGTTTAAAACTAAATAAAAACTAACAATAAGGGGTTTTTAAGTCAAAAGGGGCTAAAATAGCGAATTAGTAAATCACTTACCAGGAGCTGTAAAAGGAGGACCTCATAAGCGAAGCGGCAAACGAGATCTGGGTACTTACCGCCTTGCATCATGGGATATGGGGCTGCCTCGAGCTGGTAAAAGTGACTCTCGAGCTTAGCAAGTGCCGAGTCGGAGCCGAGGGATCGGCTCCAAACCCATCAAGCAAGAATGAAGGCGAGATTGACAACTTAACATAGAATAGTTAGTATGCAAGGACACCCTGTCCTCATGGAATATCAAAAAATGCAGACAAGCCATAAGGGCTTGCAACTCAGACACCCATCTGGCAGAAGTAAGAGCTAACAAAAGAACTGTCTTCCAAGAACAATGTTGGAAGGAAGCTGAAACAGCAGACTGAAAAGGAGCCTGAGTCAGTTTCTCCAGAACAAAATTAAGATCCCAGGGAGGAGGAAGAGACTTCCTGGGAGGTCTAATATTAAGGACACCTTTAACAAATTACTTAGCCTCAAATCTAGAAGCTGATGGAGGAGTTAAAGGCAGATAAGCAGAAAGAACTAATAAGTGGGCCTTAATAGAAGAGTAGGCCAAACCAGCATTGAGCAACTCACACAAATAAGAGAGAACCAAAGGAACATCCACAATAAGTGGGTCCAGGTTACGGGAGAGATGCCAAATAGAAAACCTCTTCCATTTAGATAAGTTGGATTTCCTAGTAGTAGGTTTCCTGGCCTCCTGCAGGACCTGCAGCACATCCTCAGAAAAAATGTGTCTATAAGGAATCAAAACCCTATCACCCTCAGTGTCAGTTGAAATGTGGACAAGTGGGGATGATGAGAGAATCCTTGTCTTGTGTGAGTAGATCCACCTAGTGAGGTAACTTGTAATGATTGCCCTTGGCTAGATGCAGAAGTAGAGGGAACCAGTGCTGTCGAGGCCAAAAGGGAGTCACCAACAAGATTTTGGGAGCATCCTGTTGAGTTTGAACAGGACTCTCTGAATGAGAGGAAGGGGAGGGAATGCATAAAGAAACACCCCCTTCCTAGAAAATGAGAGGGTGTCCACTTTCAACACCACAGGATCTGGGTCTCAGGCAAAAAACAGAGGAAGTTGTCTGTTCAGAGAGGAGGCAAAGAGATCTACTTGAGGAGTATCCCACTGGTGAACAATGTCCAGAAACACATCCCTGTGAAGCATCCATTTGTGGGAGTGAGTGCAGGACCTGCTCAGAGTGTCTGCCACAATGTTCTGATCTGAAGGAATATAAACTGCCTGAACAGTCACTTGATACTTGACAGCAAGATCCCATACCAGAAATGCCAGCCAGCAAAGAAGGTAAGATCTTGTTCCTACCTGTTCATTGATATACCGCATAACTGTGGTATTGTCCGGAAATACCTTGAGAAGCCCCATACAGAAAAGAGAATGAAAGGCCTGAAGAGCCAGCATAAGAGCTCTCATCTCTTTGACATTGATGTGCTCCTCCTGCTGACGAGGCGACCACACTCCCTGAACCTTCAGGAAGACAAATGTTGCTCCTGCATCCGACACCTGAAGCATCTCTGAAAAGAGCCTGAGAGGAAAGAAGAGGATGAAAAGGGGGCCCTAGTTTCAGAGACAACTGCTGAATCCACCACAGAAGTTTCTTCTTGAGACAAGGGAGAAGAGGAACCTTAAAGTCTAGAGGATGCACTTGTTGAAGCCACACCAACTTCAGAAACCACTAGAACTTCCTCATGTGGAGCTTGGCCAGAGGGAGCATCGTAATGGTGGAAGCCATAAACCCCAGAGCTCTCAGAAACTCCATGGCTGTAATGGAGGCCAGGGTAAGAAGAGTTTGAAAGTAAGAAATGAGAGTTAAGGCCTTTGGAGGAGGCAGGGATGCCAGCATTGGTCCCGTCTGAATCCTGCAACCTAGAAAGACATGATCCTGAGAAGGAGTCAGGAAAGACTTTTTGAAGTTTATCATGAACCCCAGGCTCTAAAAAAGAGAAATGGCAAAACAAAGATTTTGCAAAAGAATCTCTGGACAGGATGCCTGAATCAGCAGGCCTTCCAAGTAAGGAAATATTTGGATCCCTTGAAGCCTGCAAAAAGCAATCACAGGAGCGAGGCACTTGGTGAACACCCTTGCGGCAGTAGAAAGGCCAAAGGTCAAAGCACAGAACTGAAAATGCCAGGAAGCAATAGAGAAATGCAAAACCCTCCTGAAAAAGGGATGGTTTGGAATGTGGAGATAAGCATCCTTGAGATCCAGAGACACCAGAAAGGCCTGAGTAGGCAAGAGAGGAAAAAGGGCCTGAAGGGACAACGTTCACAAGGAAGGCACCTTCAGAAAAGTGTTTAGATGAGAGAGGTCTAGAATCGGTCTCCAAGTACCTTCTTATCTGGGCACTAGAAACATTCTTGAATAAACCCCCTTCCCCTTTGAGACACAGGCACCTCTTGAATAGTACCCTGAAACAAGAAATCTCGAAGAACCTCTGAGAAAAAAAGGAAGTTATTCTCGAGAAGGCTGAGGAACACCCATAAAAGGAGGATGGGAAATCCACACCATGAACTACCCCTGATGAATGACTGACAGAATCCAAGAATCCTGGGTGATTCAAAGCCAAATAGAAAGTGAAAGGCCAAGAGAAAGAGGAATGTGGCTGGGAACAGGTGGATACTCAGACAGCACCTGGTTTGTCAGAAAAGGAAGGCTTTAAAATCCCTACAGTCTGAATGGCCTTAGCAAGAGGAGCCTGTTTACCACCCCTTTTACCTTTAGCAGGAGGGTGAGATTGCCTACGAACAAAGGCTGGCTTAGGTTCATAGGTGTGTACTATGCTAATGGCCCTGGAGCCTTTACAAGCCCAGTCCCTAGAAGTGCCCTGGCATCGTGCCACCCAACGTTAGTTGCCAGTGCCTCTATCAAGTACAGCCACTGGAGTGATCCCCAGGGTGAACTTTCTATTTCCCATCCACTCATCAAGATTTCTCTTGAAGAGGGCCAGTGAGGTGCACTGCTTGACATGTATGGGAAGTCTATTCCAGAGCATGGGCAATCTCTGGGTTATGAACCTGTCCCTCCAGCATGTTCTGTTGATTGTGGTAATAAGGTTGAGGTCTCTGAAGCATGTGGTGAGGAGGTATTGGATTTCTTTAGATGTAGCATTTGTAACAGAGTTGGGTCAGACATGACTTTGTAAGTCAAGCACAGATCACCTCTTAGTAGATGATATGAGACAAAGAATAGCTGGAGTTTCTGAGTCTGTCCTTGTAGGACATGTGTTTAAGGCCTAGGATCCTCTTCGTGAGGTACTTTTGTGGCCTTTCCAGCTGTTGCATGTGTCTAGTGAGGTGCATGCCAAATGGGGCATTATACTCGATGATTGGCCTAATGGGGAAGAGTAGAGAGAGATGACGACTTCTTTCTTCCTGGATGCAAAACCCTTGGTAATGAGATGTGCCACACAGAAGGACTTTCTGACCACGGTGGCAATGTGGTGGTCGAAGGAGAGGTTACTGTCAACCTGTGTGCCCAGATATCTTATAACGCCTTCAGTGTTCAGTGGGCTTTCATCAATGTGGCAATTAGTGGGAACTGAGTTTTTCCGAAAGGGGATGACAACGCATTTTTTGGCATTAAGCTTAAGGCCATGGTTTCGACACCAGTCATTGGTCTCAGTGAGGCCTTTCTGTAGGATGTCTACATCTCTTGGAGAGTTAATAATGGCTCCCAGCTTGCAGTTGTTTGTGAGCCTGGTCAGCCAGAGTCCTTCAGTGTTGGCCTGGACATCTGAGAAGTAGATGCCAAACAGGAGAGGATCCAGGACTGATTCTTGTGGGACTCCACTCATGACTGGTCAGCAGTCTGATTTGGAGTCCACTATTTTCACACTGTGGGTACTATGTGTGAGCCAATTTGCAACCCACCTAGAGATATAGGGGTTGATGCCTAGTTTGGAGAGTTTATCAATAACTCCTGAGTGGGGAATGGTATCAAAGGCCTTGGCCAGATCGAGGTAGGCTGTATGAACTGCCTTGCCCTCATCCACATCTCTAGTGACTGAGTCAAAGAAATCAACCGGGTTGAGCAGACATGATCTACATTTCACAAAACCAAATTGCATGGGATCTAGAGTTTGGAGATTCCCTATATCCTTGTTAATTAGGTCCATGATGATGTGCTCCATAGCCTTACATATCAGACTCGTCAGGTTAATGGGGCGATAATTCCCAGGTTCTGTAGTCGCTCCCCCTTTATGTTGAGGGATGACTGTAGCAATGCGCCATTCGGTAAGGACAAAGCCTGAGGTGAGGCTGTGATTGAACAGGGCACACAGATGTGGTGCCATTTCACTTTGTAGTTCATGTAGAACACATCCAGGGATATTGTCGGGTCCCATGGAAGCTGTATTCTTGGCCTTGGACAATGCAGCTTTAACCTGTGCTGCAGTAATGCTGGGTGCCTGGCATTCCTGCAGTACTGTGATTGGTCCTTTGGGGGGGGGGGTAAAGTTGGCACTGAATCTGTCGGCCAGAATGTTGGCAATATCTGTTGGCTCAGTATAGGAGGTGCCATTGCGCAGTAACTCAGAGCAAACCTGGGCATTGCTATGGAGATTCTTGATATAACTATAGAAGGCTTTGTGGTTGTTTTTAGTGTCTACCGCAATTCTACCTTCATAGCTGGCTTTAGAGGTTCTGATGAGGGATCTCAACTTTTTGTTGAGGTTAACAAGGGAGTTTTTCCAGTCTTGGGGTGTCACCTTTTTCTGCAACAGTTTCTTCCTTCTATTGTAGAGTTTATTAATGGCAGGGGACCACCAGATTGGCTTCCTTTTTTTGGAGAAGAGCATCTTTGTTCTGTTGGGTAAGGCTAGTTCCATGCATCTATGTACGTGTTCTTACAGTGCACTGGTGTATGATTTGGCGGTTATGCATCTATTTTCCATTGACATGGGTGTTGTGAAGTTAGTCACCTCTGTTTTTAGGAGCCCAAAGTCAGCTTCGGAGAAGTTTTTCCTGATGGTTACCTTTGTGGGGGGTGTGTGGGTAAGATGTGGATTTCCATGGTGATTAGTTTGTGGTCGGATCTAACCAGGGAGGAACTGACTAGTGGTATAGAGCAATGGTTTCCCATGTTAGTAATAACCAGGTCAAAGATGTTGCTTCCTCTAGTGGGGGTAAGAATGAGCTGGTCCAGGGCATTGGAACTGATGAATTCCAGGAAGCGTTGGGCCATTGTATTGGTGCATGAGTAGTTTTCTCAGTTGATGGAGGGGTAGTTGAAGTCACCTAGTATGAGAGTGTTGGGTTGGACCCTAATAGTTCCCAGGGTGCTTAGGAACGTGGAGTGAGAGTCTTGGGACATGCTTGGGGACCTATAGCAGTCTACGACCTGAATCACCGTCTTATCCAATGTTAGTTGCACCTGAAGTATCTCAGATGCGTTATGCTGGGCTACTAGTCTGGAGGTGTGCATATCCTTTATGACTATGGAGACACCACCACCTTTTTAGCCTCGGTTCATGTTCTGGGGCCAAAAGGTGCAGAATGAGTTATAGCCTGTTAGTGCAGGGGTGCTTTCTGTTGCTTTAAGTCAGGTCTCCGTTACAGCACAAATGTTGATGGTTTCCATTTTGAGGAGTGCTTCGAGCAAATGCATCTTGAGATTCAGACTTCTAACGTTGAGCAGCAAGACCCTCAGACTGCATTTATTTATAGCTGTTACGGTGGTAATTTGGTCTTTGGAATATCGCTTAAAAAGGCACTATAGGGGTGGCAAGAGCCTTAGCCAGTATCCAGAAACCCAGGGGTGACAGATGCAGGCCATCTCTGGCAAAGCATTGAGGTCTGTCAATCATGTTATCCCAAGCAGACAGATACTGGATTCCCTTACAATGACACCAGAAACTTAACCAATTATTGAAGTCAGTCATTTTCTGCTTGTACTGCAGTATCATTCTGAGCGATGGTAGGATGCTGCTCAGGGCTAGGGTCATACCTGCCGGGGCCACATAATCCGAGAGCTCCTCCATGTCTCTTTTCATGTAGCCCAGGGAGGTGCGTCTCAGGTCATTCACACCCACATGGACAGTGACAGAGTCATACTTGTACTTGTTGTGGAGTGACCTGAGTGTGTGCATTATGTGTCAGATTCTGGCACCTGGTAGACAGCTGACTGTTACATTTTCCTTATTCAACCTAGTGAGTAGGACATCAGTGTGCCTCATTATCGAGTCACCTATGATTAGTGTATTGGGCAAGCTGTTTTGCCTTAGGTGCTTAGGTTGAGGGCACATTGTGTAGGTGAACTATGTGTCTTGTGGTTTGTGCTGTGTTGTGGTGGTCGAGTGCATTTCTGCCTAGGAGGTCTCTGCTGCTTAGATTTCTATTGAGAGCCTCCGCGAAGTTGGGTGTGTGGTTTGTGTTTTTATGTGAGAGCTGTGATGGTGGGTGTTCTGGAGGGCTATGTGTTGCATGTGGTGTGGTGCAGGTGTTGACCTTCTCCTCTTGACCAGCTATTCCGTCTTGGCTTGAGAGTGCATGGCTTCCAATTTGGATATATAAGTGCATCTCTCATAAGTCTGAGTGTTGTGAGGTAAGAGGAGAGGGTTGCCTGTGTACATGAGGCAGTTGATACACTGCCTCAGAATGCCCAAGTTCACCAGGTTAATAGGAGAAAGCATAGGGAACTGACCTTTAGACATGCCAGGAGGGATGGTCATTATTACTAAGTATTGGAGCGGTTTCCTTATATATTGCTTTTACAGGAGAAATGTCACTCAAGGTGTCTGAGTCTGTAGTTTCTCCAAAATTTAGACACAGGTGAAACAAAGACATTTTTAAGCCCTCCCCTTGTCCTGAAGAGACTTAAACAAACAAGCAGCTGCTTCCCCAAACAAAAGTTTATTATCCAGAGGAGCATCCATCAACTTAGCCTTAATACCTCTTCAGTACTAAACCAAAAGCAGCAGCCCTAGAAGAGGCATCCGCTGCATCATAACTATATTTGATAGAATAACGAAGGACAGGAAGACCCTAGCAAGGAAAGAGCAGAAGATTTACTCTCAGAGTCTGGAAGATCAGAAAAAAAGCTGACAAGCCTGAGAAAGGAAAGCCAACACATACCTAGATATACGAGTCTGATAATTAATAGTCCTAAAAGCTAGAGTTTCTTACCCAGCCTGTCCACGGTTCTGCTCTCCTTGTCAGAAGGCAGTAACTTGGACGAAGAAAGCAATTGAGACGGCTTATCAGACGCTACAGACACCACAGAGGGGTCAGCAGCAGAACATTTGAGCAAAAAGGAACAAAACTCAGGCACCCTATAAAATCTATAAGACTTCTTGGGAGCAGGGGGCAGAGAATCAGGTGCTTTAGAGGCATTTTTAAAAAACATCTAGTAAAGCAGCCAAGACAGGAAACCTGGGCACAATCCCACTTAAAAAATCCATCATCCTAGAGATTGTGTTCCAAAGGAAATTTCCTCAGAAGGAGTATCTGGACTATTAGATTCCTCCTCCTCAGACCCATAGTCTAAAGGAGAAGGAATCTGGGTACAATAAGTAAGGGATTCTTCATCAGAATCCAACTCTTCCTCAGAAGAATTCAATTCCCTGGGCCTTTTAGGTGAAAAAGAGGACCAAGGAGGAGCAGGAACCGAAACCCCTTGAGGAGGCCTTAATGACAGTATAGCATTAAATAACCCCTGAGAAAAGACCTGCCACTCACTTTGTGGATCCCTAGGAGCAGAAGAAACATGTTTAGTTTTCTGTTTCTTTTTTAAGGGGATGTCTGTCCTAGAAAACTGTGAAGGCCCTGACTCAGGACGGCATTCCACAACTGTAGTAGGAACTTCTTCCCTAAGAAGAAACTGTGGAACCCCTAGACCCCCTCAGAAACAATCAACCGTGGTTCCCCCTGAATGCCCAAAATGGACACCTGCAAAGCCTCATTGGACGTGCTGCCCACAAGATCCTCGCCGGCCTCCAACCCGGACGCAGGAGAGGAATCTGACAACACAACCAGGTGAGTCTCCAGATTTGTAATAATCTTGGGAGAAACCCCCGGCAGAGGCTGGACAGCAGAAGATTCCAGTCTTACCTTTTTCACCTTCTTCTTCCCTGACTGCTGACCCTCCGGGCAGGAAGTTCCATCCATAGTATCTTTAGCAAGAAGCTTAAAGCTTAAGACAATGGTTCTCAAGATAAAATGAAAGGGAAGAAAGCCTATTATGAAGGGTTTTTGGGACAAATTGACAAGACATAAGGTCGCGATAAGCTCCTAGTCAAAAAAGGCACTTATTGTGGTGGTCTTTATCAGGAATCTGTCTCCCACACTGGCATTTACCCTTTCTGGATGACATTAACCCCCCCCCCTCCAAACAGCACAAAAAAACCAAGAAAAGAACAGAAACCCCATCTGGGTACTTATCTGCAATGGTGAAGACTTGAGCAAACAGAAGTAATCACTGGAATTCCAACAAACAGAAAAAAAAAATGGCAAAAAACGGATGGAGACAAACAGACCAATGGTTGAAAACAGCGTTCGGACTGGCAGCAAAGAAATTCTGAGGATAGTATGCCTGAACGTCACTTTTATGCCCTACCCTATGCGAGGAGTGTGTAGGTGATGTCCAGCGTACCTTAAAGCAATGGGAGACTAGCCAGATGATGGGCTTCACAGCAGGGAATCCCATAAGCTATGACTACGGCATCGGTGAATGTAAGGACATCTAGCATGACACAACAATCTTGAAGCTGTTTGGTTTTACACTGGCTGTCCTTTTCTCTTCCCTTCATAGGAGATAAATGACTGATCAACTTTCTCAACAGATTGAGTTCTCAGTAACCCCTATACATGAGGGATATAGGTTCATTGGTAAGTACTACGCTAGCTGCCATTATGGACCATTTTAAATCTAGCCAATCTCCCTTTTTGTGCTCAAATGAGCCTATGTCATTTATTCTGAGATTGGCCTTAACCTGTCCCATGGTCAATAATTATATATTACCCCTAATGAGAATAACTGGGATCATATCCTAAATAATTTGAGGGGACCCATTTGTGAATCCAGAGGTGATGCCAGGCTAAAAGTGAATGTTTGTGAAATGTGCATATGTGAGGCTGAATAAAGCAAAGTGTATTATTTTTATATGTTTTTTTCTCTTCTGTTCCTGGCATGTTAGTTTTGCAATGCATGTTCTAGTAAACACTTTTCTTTGCCCAGATGTTAATGGACAGAGTGAGGGGCTAGTTCCCAGACAGGATGGCACCTTCTTCTAAGATAACAAACAAGGATAAAATAGAATTAGACTGTAATGGTCATTGAAACCTTTTAAGACACAACTGGGATATGCAATTCAAGAAGAAACAGATTTGAAGATGATGTTTGAACAAACTCTGCCTGTTATGTTAGGTGCAGGGATAGCTGGTTTATGACCAGTCTCTATAGCAACAATGAAGTCACAAAATGTCTTTTGCATATAATTGTGACTTACTGAAAGGCTAAAAACCAAAGTAAGTGTGGAATTGCTCTGAGAATATCCTATCTATAAAAGTTAGCTATCTAGGAAACTTGATGTATGATAACTAGAGTTAAAATTTTCTGAAGGCATTCTATCTATGTTTACTGCACTTTAATTTTCCTTCTGTGCCAACCCAGATATAATTTATTCTGTATTTGTGCTACTGTCTTTATTATTTAAGTAAAATCCATTTTAACTATCTTTAAGCTATTGTGGCTGGTATTTATTAATTACAAGTGTATTTATGCACTGTCGCTTAGCTGAGAAGAGGGTAACCATTTACACTGAGGAATAACAAACTGTAAGGGCCATGTCCCAAAGACTGCTTTGGCCAACTACCTGTGAAAAAGATACCAATTAGCAAAATCAGAGCATACAGGTAACTGGAAGTCTTTGACTTTCATCAGAGTTGTGGTAGTACTACCAGGCCCAGTAAGTAAGCTGTGTGGAAATGGAGAATGCAACAGCCATCCCTGGAAATTGTGTGTATGTGTATATGTGAAAAATAATACTTTGTGTGAAAGGCAGTTACCATGGATAGAGAAGCACTGGGGGGCGTTGGTTCATACAGAGAGCAGTGTGGCTCTGAAAATGAACAGTGTACTGTCTAATTTGGGTCTGCATGTTGAGTACCTATACCCAGGGCAGTAGCACAGTTCCCCCTCTATGCTCTTAGTTCCAATGTTGTATTTTGTGGATTATTCATTGAAAAAGACTGAGTAACAGCATCAGCATCACATCTGGTGGCAGGGTTGTCACCAGTTCTTCACATTTAGTGGCAGTGGTGGACATGTGTCAATCCCACCATGCATGGGATAAAGCATTTAGGAACTGGCTCTATTCATTAGTAGTACTAATGCATAGAGCAGTCGTGGGATAAATTTTCTGCTTAGCCTGCAACAAATGAAGGAGTTAGCCCTAGAATTTAAGGAAAGGGGATATAATGAACAAATGATAGTAGAGATTATGAATACAGTAATTACACAAAGGGGACAAGTTGCTCCCCCTTATTCTAGTGAATCTGGTATGGTTGAAATAGTGAGGGAAAAGAATTCCTCTAATGAGGCTAAAATACGATATACTTATGACATAAGAACCAGGGAAGTGCAAAAAATAATAAAGAGAAATTAGAATATTCTGACCTCCATGCCTGAATTAAGGAGCTTAGTAGATGAAACACCAAGGTTTGCTTACAGAAATTGTTTGAATTTGAAAAGGAGGTTATGTATAAAGATTTTAAGATGGTTGATGTAAATAAAAGTCTAAGTAGCACTGGGACATTTCCATGCTGCAACTGTAGCGGTTGTAAAGACATTGTATCTGACTCCTACACATCCAATAACAAACAAAATGTATGAATTTTCCTGTCAAGCTATTTGTAACACCACTTTTGTGGTATATTTAGGAACATGTTGCAAATGTACTTGCTTTTACATAGGTAAATGTAGTCGAAAACTTAAATATCGTATTATAGAGCATAAATCAGACATACGTAGATGTACTGGAACAAATGCTTTGGCAAAACAGGTATTAGATATGGATGTAACTCACAAGTTTAAATTTAGGGTCATGGATGTTGTTTATAAGAATATTAGAGGAGGTAATATGAATAATCTTCTGGAAACAAGGGAATATAATTGGATATTGAGGCTACAGGCTGATGTGCCCCTGGATTAAACAATGCTGTTAGTATTAAGCCTATTTTAGTTAAAAAAGCAAATGCAGTGCCACTGATGAAATAGGTATTTGTTACTGAATTTTTACAAAACTTTCTGTATGTTTTTTAATACGTTCAAAACAGTCTTCGATTTGATTTGATTTTATCATTGCATGATTGGTTGACTGTGTCATGTGCTCATCTGATTTTAATATAAAATTGAATTTTGTCAATTGTTTGTTAGCACTGATGAAGGGTAGAACCCAAAAGCTTTGCGTATTATGTAATAAATATTGAGCGTGTCTATTCCGGGATTGTTTGTTTCTTATTGGTTTAGTTTATTCCATTCTAGTTAACCGCAGTATTTCTATATATTCTGATACATTTTCTGTTTCCCATCCATAGATCCAAGTTGTGCTTAAATATGGACAGGGAGGTACTTTGCTTAATGTGGATGGGGAGTCTGTTCCAGAGCAGCAGTATCCTCTGCAAAATATACCTGTCCCTCCAAAACATTCTTTTGGTATTGCAGAAGAGGTTTAGATCCTTAGAGTGAGTATTTCTGATGCCATTGGACTTGCTGAAGTGCAGTAAATCCATCAGTATTGAGTCACAAGATGTGTTGTATGCCACACACAGGTCACCTCTTAGCAGTCTGTAGGATACCAAGTATAATGATAGAGCTTTGAGTCAGTCCATGTATGACATGTTTTTTAGGCCTTGCATCCTTTTAGTAAGGTATCTTTGTGGGTATTCCAGTTGTTACATGCGTCTGAACAGATACATACCAAAGGGTGCATTATATTCAATGACTGGTCTGGTGAGGGCTAAGTTAAGGGTGGACAATGACATCCCCAGAGCTAGACACACTCTCTTTGTTTATAAGCTGTGCAATATAAAAAAGAACTTTCTTACAGCAAATGGGCAGATGTTGGTCAAAAGTTAATTCACTATCCACATAGGTTCCCAAATCCCAAACAACTGAGTCAGCTCTTACGGGCTTATTGTCAATGCGGTAGTTCTCTGTGGTAGATGACTTCCCAAAGGATATAATAATGCACTTTCTGACATTTAGTTTTCGGTCCAAGATTTTAGTACCAGTTATTTATTTGGGACAAAGATTCCAGCAGGATGGCTATGTCATTTGGGGATTCAATAATTGCTCCAAGCTTGCAGTCATCTGCAAACTTAGTTAGCCACAGCCCTTTGGTATTGGCATTTACTTCAGAAAAGTAGATGCCAAACAAGAGGAGTCCCAGCATAGAAACCTGGGGGACTCAACTGGTAACTGGTCTCTTTGTGGAAGCAACTTCCCCTATTTTGATTTTCTATATCCTATCTGTGAGTCAGTTGCCAATCCAGCAGGTGACATAGGGGTTTATTCACAGTTTACTTAGCTTTGCTACTATGCCTGAGTGAGGAATGTTGTCAAAAGCTTTGACCAGATCAAGGTATGCGGTAAATACTGCTTTGCTTTCATCCATTGCTTTGGAGAAATTTTCTAAAAAATCCACCAGGATGAGTAAGCATGACCTGCCCTTGATGAATCCAAACTGAGACATCCAGTGTTTAGAGGTTATCTTTGTTCTGATTAATTAGTTCCATGATAAGTCTTTTTATGGCTTTTCATACAAGTCTGGCCAGACTTATTAGTGTACAAATGTCGAAGTCTGTGGAAGATTCTCCCTTATGCAGGGGAATGACTGTAGCTGTTCTCCTTTCACTTTGAACAAAACCTGTATAGAGGTTGAGACTGAACAGTGTTAATAAGGGTGTGGTTAAATCATGCTTCATGCTATTTAATATGTATCCAGGGATATTGTCAGGACCCATCGATGCAATACTTTTAGCTTTTAATAGCACTTTTAGGATTTGTTCTTGTGTGATAGCTAGAGTCGAGCCAGTTTCAGGTATATCTTGAGGGAAAGACGGAGGGAAGAAAGGGGAAAAGTTAGAGCTAAATTTATTAGCCAGTAGGTTCACTATAGCTTCAGCTCCAGTGTACGTTACATTATTCACAATCAGCTCAGAACATTGTTGTGTTGTGCTTTTGAGATTACAAACATAACCGAAAATAATGAGGTAGGGCTGACTCTCCATAAGAGCTTGTAACTCAGATACTCTCATAGCACAAGTCAGAGCAATCAGTAAAACAGTCTTCCATGTTAAGAACTTTAAATCAACCTTATGTGCTGGTTCAAATGGAAGAAGAGTTAGCTTTTCAAGCACAAAGTTAAGGCCCCAAGGAGGAACCTCTTGTTTTCTAGGTGGGAGGATATGTAAAACCCCTTTCAAAAACTGCTTGACTTGAGGATGGCTATAAAGGGGGGGGATCTAAGAGCAGACAAGCAGAAATGGCTGACAGATTAACATTGACAGAGGAGAAAGAAAGCCTAGTGAACAGTATCTCACAGAAATATTTTTTTATGCTATTTGTTGTTTGTATTTGTATTTGATTGTTTATGTCTAGGAGCTTATCTCCCCGGGCCTCTACTGAAAATGGACATATATCCAGTTAGACTAGCCCGGTCAACAAATGTAAAATAAAATAAATAAAAATAAAATAAGAACTAGAATCAACTGGGCCTTAAATGGGTCTTAGTCTTGGAATGGCACTGACATGAAAATCTTTTCTAGTTACACATATATGATTTTCTAGTAGCATGTTTTTTAAGCTCTTTAGCCTTATTCAGTATCTTCTGCACATTTTGAGAAAAAAGGCAAGTAAACAGTGAAGTGAAGAGTTTTCAGGTGGCTGGGGTGGATCAAACAACCCCAGTCCTTCATGAGTAAATCCAGTCTGTGTGGAAGCCTGTGGTAGTTGCAGTTGGACAGTTTCAGAAGAAGGGAGAGCCACTGCTGCTGAGCCAAAATAGATCACCACCACAATCTTTGGGGAGTCTTTCTCAATGTTTAGAAGAACCTTTGAGATCAATGGAAAGGGTGGAAAAGCATAGAATATTTCCATCCATGGGAATAAATCAGCATCTGACATCTAGGCCTATTTGCATGGAATTCCAAGCAGAATTTCTTTAGTTGTCTGTTTTGAGAGAAGGCAAACAGATCTACATGAGGTATTCCTACAGCAGGATCAATTCTTGAGAAAGCTAGTGTGAAGTTTGCATTTGTGAGGATCAGTCCTGTCCCTGCTTAGCTTGTATGCTATAATTTTTTTTCTCTGACAAAATGTATAAAGCTTAAAGATTTAAAACTGAGCTGAGTTGTTACCTCCAAAGTTGCTTGTGATAAAATGTATTAACAGTGTTTCCTGCTGTACAGAAAAGAAATGTATATCCATTATGTTAACCTTTTAAATGTATACATTGTCACAACATATACTGGAAGATAAGAGGTTAATCCACATCCACCTGACTTTGAAAAATATTCTTGAAATTAAATTACTTTATGGGTTAAGCCATAAAGATGTTATCCCACAGTTTTGAAGGGAGTCAGATATGCAATGTCTGTGCTAGAGAATAGTTTGTAGCTCATGTAGGAAGAATGGAATAGTTTTATTGTTTTATGGCTTCCAAATCTTCCTGATGCTGTAACAAATCTTAGAAAAGCTACAGATATGTATGATAGCACATAGGTGCTAAACCCTAGCAGCTTCTAGTGCTGGTAATAGTGTGGGAACCAGAAGTCAGATGACCAGATGTATGTGATGTCATTCTGTACAGAAATAATGTTTCACTATTAGAGGAGACTGAAGTGTCATGGGGTAGTCTGTTCTTGGAAACCTGACTAGAAAGACCCTCACCCACATCATCTTGCCTTGCAATAGTACTAAACTAGGGAACAGTAATTCTTTTAGCCAATCAGGAATAGATAGTGAGATTAGCTAAATACTGTTTTTCTGTATTTGTGTGAAACTTTCCATTGGTGCTATTTTTATTATTTCCTGTGACTTAAACTCTTGTGTTTACTGTAAATAAATAGTTCTTATTTTCATGTTCTTTTATTATTTATTATTAAATATAACTTAAACTTTTCATTGTGGCTGGTCCATTTTAGAAAATATTTAAGTTTTGAGAGCATTTACATATGTTTATTTGGTGATAATTCTGGCCACTCCTGAAAGCCTTGCTGCTTGGTCATCATTACCATTTGTATTAATATTAACGTCACGCAGCATAATGAATACCCTTTTGAAAGCCTTATAGTAACTGGCTGGTGGCAGTAAATCTACCTTATAGTCTGGGCAAAGTTGGCAGAGTGGGTAATCTGTGCCAGCCTTTCATAAGTCATCTTTTAAAACTAGTTTTACATTGAAAGCTTGTGATGGGACAAGAGGTAACGGGGTCTGAAGGGAGAGACTGCCAGGGTGGATGAGAGCAGTCATTCTGACTTTTTGAACTGTCCTTGATTTTGAAAGGCTTTCCCTTTCTTTTAGGAGACTCCTTGCTGTTACTTTTTAAACTACTGTTTGTTTTCACCTTGCTGTTTAAAGTGATGTTTTGAAAATAAAAGCACCTAAGGTGAAGGGAGAATTTTATTTGCATTAAAAAAGGAAGGTGTGAAGACTTGGGTGACCCACTGAAACAACTTTCCCCTCTCATGAAATAGTTTAAGAACGTCAGCTATGGAAGGGCCAAAGATAACATCCTTGTCCAGGGGGAAGAGCTTAAAATCTCAGACTTAACATCTTCAGAAAGATTTGCAGAATGTAGCCTAACTCCTCTCATGACTGATTCAGAAGCAACAGAAACGGGAGTTCAAGATGGCCGCTGTTCTGTGTGCACTGCAAGCACCTAGCTCTCTGAAATACCCTGGATTATAATAAACCCAGAAGACACCGCAGACTAAAAAACAAATAAATACGACTGAATATCTATTACAAACAACAAACAGCATTCAAAAGAAGGGTAAAAAAGCAACACCTTCCTTTTAAAACTAAGATTCTAGAAATCATCTATAGCCATGTGGTGCTGTGGCCCTGCAGTCATACATAAAGTCTGCAAAACTTACCTAAAAGCAAGATGTCAAAAGAAGAAAATAATATAGAGACTTTAACAACTAAAACCAAATTTTCGATACTAGCCTCACCAGACGAAGACACAACTCCAAAAAGACAGAGGACAAATAAGCAATCTGACAATTCCAAGCCTGCAAATAAAACCAAGTCAGAACAGCCAGCTAGCCTGGATGATACAAAAACAGCTTTACTGCCCATTCAACAAGCAATACAGGACTTATCCACACAGTTTCAAACATTTGGAGACTCATTTAATCAAATTCTAACCAGAATTGAAAAATCTGACGCACAAATATTAGAAAATGAAATAAAATTAGACTCTATATCTCAGAGAACTGATTCCCATGACAAAGAGCTGCAAAGTCTACAAGCAAAAATAATAGATTTAAAAGCAAGAGCTCGGAGAAACAATATTATCATAAGGGGAATCCCTGAAACTGTGTCAGACATTGATCTAATACCAACTATCAAGCTCATACTAAAATCTTTACTAGATGATTCTGAAGCAACACAACAAATAATAATAGAGAAAACCCACAGAGCTCTGAGAGAAGTTCAATCATCCTTGAGACCAAGACCTGTGTATGCCAAAATCTTAAACTATCAAGATGTAAATAAAATGCTCTTTGCAGAAAAGAAGAAAGGGACACTCACCTGGAATAATAGGGGAATTTCCTTTGCTCAAGATCTGCCTATTCAGATAAGGCAAGCAAGGCAACTTCTATCTCCATACTGCAAGTTTCTGATAGAAAAGAAAATAAAGTTCCAGATGAAATACCCAAGCCTTCTAATTTTCAATGTAAAAGATGTTAAATACACGATTGCTAACCCCAAGGAAGCAAAAGAGACTTTCCTGTCAGTTTTCAAGCAGATTCCACCTCCAGAAACTAAATAAAATGCCTGAAAATTAAAAATGACCCTTGAGTAAAAATCAGACCGATTTGTGAGGGTTTTTGATGGGATACACACCCTGAGCGCTTCCCCTTGCTGCCTAGGCCCTTAAATCAACGATGGGAGCCACGAGGAACACAGGAAAAGGAAATGAAAACCAGGTAGGAATTAAAATTCAACTGCTGTTTCCAATGCGCGTAATATAAGGTGACACCATTTCCCAGGAAACTGGTATGTTAAAACAGCCCCCCTTCGAGCTCAAAATCTTCACTATAAAACCAAAACGACCTAAAAGGAAGGTACAGCAAGACCAAGAAGTGATTTCTGAGTCAAAATCACAAAAATTGACATAAAATAATTAATAAGACAATAACTGACTGAAAGATGACTAGTAAAGCCTGCAAACATGACTTTGAAGAATCAGAAGAATAAGGTACTGTTTTACCAAAACAAAATTGTGACTTTGATTCTCCAATACAAGCTTATTGTAAAGAATCCAGCCTTAATTTCTGGATGTGAGTCTGGTAGAACCAGACCAAGTAAATTGTTCTTGATTGAAATAATAATTTTTAACTGGAATAACTGCAGGAATGAGAGTTTAAGCAGTTTAGAGGAGAGGAATTATATGTCAATTTGAATATAACCTAATTGACTGCAGAAGTTATAAATATCTAAACAAGCAAGTCTTAGCAGTATATATACCTGCCTAAGCGTGCAATCTTTTTTATTTTATTTTTTTCCCTCATATACCCACTTCTATTTAGATGCCAATAATGCAATCTGAGTTTGTTATAGATTGCTACAGAAGAATGCCTGAACATAGAAGCTGGGTAATTTATAAATATAAGAAGAGGGAAGGTAAGAGAACTATATGGAGAAGGATCATTTAAATATGACACGTCTGGCTTAAAAATCTAGGTTACATTGTTGTATATTTTGCCATATCCTATTGAGAATTTGATCATTAACATGTTGTTTAAAAACGCACTTTTAGGAGGAATAGATCATAAACTTATAAGCTGTATGTCTTGTACTCTAACTGCTGCACTCTAATGGTATAATAGTTTAAAGGTTGATACTAGGGATATGACGCAGCAGTGTTTTTTTTGTAGAGAACTAGTCTGTTAAGCTTTGTCTGTATTGTATTTAGTAACATAAGGGGGATACCATGTCACAAACTTATACGTAAAGAAAAAACACAATTTAATACTAGTGGGAATCTTATGGTACATACTAAAATCACATTGTATTCCCCCGTTTATTCCTGGTCCAGGGGTATAGTGGGTAGGCACAGTGTAGGGACGGGAATAGTTAGATGCTTTCCAATGACACACTGTAACAACACATACAAAAACCATAAATCTAAATTAACATACAGATCAGTTAAAACAAGCATATCTATCACATAAATGGGGGAAATTGAAACGTGGAACGTTAAAGGACTACAAAATAAAGAAAAAAGGAAACTACTTTTGCATTTAGCCCTGAAAACCAAAACTAATCTCATCTTAATACAAGAAACACATTTAACTTCAGAGCAATGGACAGGTATTGGGAAAAAAAGTGGAGAAGACAAATTATAGCTTCTGGGGACAACACTAATAGTGCTGGGGTGGCCATAATAATTAAAAAACATTTTCAGGATAAAATATTTGAAACTAAGGCTGACAAAGAGGGAAGGTGGTGCTATGTAACATTTACTAACATGGTATTTCCAAAACCCATAATGGTGTTAAATGTGTATGCACCTTGTAGCAACCAACATCTCTTTTTCATGTCACTGTACCCAATTCTGAACAACTAGAAGATCATTATCTAATAATTGGTGGTGACTGGAACACATATCAAAACCCAGGAAAGGATAAATCGAACCCGACCAAACTACATAATACAAGCTACAATAACTTTAAATGAACTTAAACAAGACTTCAAACTATATGACCCCTTTAAATATGAGGATAAAGATAACAAAACTGGGAATTACACATTCTACTCTCAATGCCATAAAATGTGGGCAAGAATAGACTTCTTTTTAATCTCAGACATACTCATTAACATGGTCCCTGCAATAGTCATACACACTAGATTTCTGTCGGATCATTCCAAAGTTACATTGAGTATCAACTGGGACAAAAAAAAAGTTTTTTAAACAATAGAGCTAATAACTGGTCATTAAATCCTAATCTGCACTTCAAAACAGATGTAGTAAATGAGATTGAGGATATATTAAAAACATCCCTTGTAAATATCTTCAATTCCCAAACATCATTGGATATAGAATGGGCATTGACCAAAACACAAATCGGAGGAACTTTCATTAAAAAAGCAGCATATTATAAAAAAATCCAACTGAAAGAGGAACATAAAATAAAGGAGAAAATAGAACAATGTGAGAAAGAATTGATAAATAACCCTAATAATCAAATGGAAATGGACCTCCTAAAACTACAAAGAGACCTATACATGCTCGAGAACAGAAATTTGTCTTTTTATGAGACAAGGCAGTTGGCTAATTACACAGAAGAAGCCCAAATTCCTTCCAGAGCATTAGCCAGAATTATCGCTCAACAAAAATCTACCTCAGTTATAGCAGAAATAAATTACCAAGGGAAAAACTATACAAGAAATGAGGAAATTATCAAAGTATTTGAACAAATATATACTCAAACATATGGAGAACAAACCCTACAAGCCTTGAAGGAGGATAGGGATCTTTTTCTTCAAAAACTAAAATTCCCTAAACTAGATTTAGATAAAAAAAAAACTAACGGAGCCCATTTCTATTAATGAGATAACCACAACAATTAAACATCTAAAACCACACAAGGCCCCAGGACTGGATGGTCTTACCTCAGAATTTTATAAATCCTTCAGTCCACTAGTTGCCAAATTATTATACCACGTGCAGAATTATATAATAAATAACAACATACATGATATTCACTTGAACGCCTCTAAAACTATTTTTATATTAAAAGACCAAGCGGACCCTAAAAATCCAGATAGCTATAGACCCAACTCTCTTCTAAATATAGACATCAAGATCCTGACCTCAATACTCACAAACAGAGTTAAAAATCTGATAGAGAAAATAATTTCTCCAGAACAATCTGGGTTTACACCACGTAGACAGACCAGTGACAACACGCTAAGATTAGAAGCGTTAATATCCTTGGCAAATCAGAGAAATACCAACATCTTCACAATGGTAGTAGATGCCCACAAGGCTTTTGATAGGGTCAATCTTGAATTCTTGCTGCAAACATTCCCTCACTTTGACATACCTAAAAATTTTATACAGATCTTGCAAATTCTCTATAGTAATCCATACACATCCCTATAAATAAGCAAAACATGGTCAAACAGAATTTCGATAAAAAATGGAACAAGACAAGGCTGCCCGCTGTCACCATTTCTTTTCAACCTTTACCTAGAACCCCTATTTTTATATATTAAGCAAAATACATATCATAATCCCCCCTCAATACATAACTTCAAAGTTTATCTCTCAGCATTTGCAGACGATTTAAACATATACTTTACTACACCAAGTTCAGACATGACCAAAATAATAAACACAATTGAACAATTCTCATACATGTCTAACTACAAATTAAACCTTAATAAAACTAATATATTCCCCTTAAGGCCACCTAGACTCATCTTCCTAATACCTCTCTTAGACAAAATAAAAATAAAAGAAGAAACCAAATACCTGGGGATTACTTTCTTTCAGAATAACAAGGAATTCTACCAACATAATGTAACTCTTAAATGGCAAAACATAACACAAGATTGTACAAGATGGAATAACCTTAAGCTACCGTTTTTGTCTAAAGTATCAGTAATTAAAATGAACATACTACCTAGATTAATATATCTATTTATGACATCTCAGATAATTATACATAATAAATTCTTCAAACAAATTCATTCCTTTCTAGCAAAATTTGTATGGGAACCTAAAACGACCAGAAACTCCTATCAAAATCTAACACTTCCCAAGAACAAAGGGGGGTCTAAACTTGCCAGATTTCAAAACCTACTACTCTATTATCAACACTAATAGAATACTGAGAATAGCAGAGTATGACCCCTCGGCAAAGACTGGTTCACCGGCCTGGTTAACAATATACTATAGGTTCATAGGTTGGTACTAGGCTATCAGCCCTAGGGCCTGTACAAGCCTAGCCATAACAATTCCCTGGCTATTTCGTCCCACACTATTTACTTCCCTGGACCCCTGTCTAGCAGGGCGACTTACATGATCCCCGGGGTGAATTTCCTTTCTCCCATCCAATCGTCATGGTTTCTTTTGAAGAAGGCCAAAGAGCCACTCTGCTTGACATGTATGAGCAATCTATTCCAGAGTCTGGGGAGTTTCTGGGTCAGGAACCTATCCCTCCAGCATGTTTTGTTTATTGTGATGACAAGGTTTAGATCCCTGGAGCGTGTGGCTCTGAGGGATTGGGATTTCTTTAAGTGTAGCATGTCCAACAGCTCTGGGTTTGACATGGCCTTGTATGTTAAGCAGAGATCGCCTCTGAGTAGATGATAAGCGACAGAGTATAGCTGGAGTTTTTTAAGGCGGTCAATGTAGGGCATCTGCTTTAGGCCTGTAATTCTTTTAGTGAGGTATTTCTGTGGCCTTTCCAGTTGTTGCAGATGTCTTGAGAGGTACATACCAAATGGGGCGTTGTATTCTATAATGGGTCTAATGAGGGATGAGTACAGTGGGACAATGACCTCGTTTTTTCCGGATGAAAAGCTCTTAGTGATGAGGTGTGCCACATAGAAGGATTTCCTGACTGTTGTGACGATGTGGTTATCGAAAGTGAGAACACTGTCCACTTGTGTCCCTAAGTCTCTTATCACACTTTCGGTGTTTAGTGTACTGCCACCTATATGGTAACTCACGGGTACATGTTTTTTTCCAAAGGGGATAACTCCACATTTCTTGGCATTGAGCTTGAGCCCATGGCTCTGGCACCAAGCATATGTTTCTGTAAGGCCCTTTTGTAGAGTATCCACATCATTTGGGGATTTAATAATGGCTCCCAGTTTGCAGTCATCTGCGAACTTTGTTAGCCAGAGTCCCTTAGTGTTGGCCTGTACTTCAGAGAAGTAGATGCCAAACAAGAGCGGTCCCAGGACTGAACCCTGAGGTACTCCACTTGTCACTTGTCTGGAGCTGGATTTGGAGTCGGCTACTTTTACAGTGTGGGTTCTATCAGTAAGCCAGTTAGCAACCCATTGGGTGACGTAGGGATTAATGCCCAGCTCAGTAAGTTTATATATGATTCCAGAGTGGGGGATGGTGTCAAAGGCCTTGGCAAGGTCTAGATAGGCTGTGTGGACCACCTTACCCTTGTCCATGGCTCTGGAGACTGACTCGAAGAAGTCAATCAGGTTCAGGAGACAAGATCGGCCCTTCACGAACCCAAACTGGGTGGGGTCCAGTGTTTGAAGGTTGCCAATGTCTTTTCTTTATAAGTTCCATGACAATACGCTCCATGGCCTTGCAGATAAGGCTTGTCAGACTGATGGGACGGTAGTTTCCGGGATCCAAGGTGGATTCCCCCCTTGTGAAGTGGGATAACTGTAGCTCTGCGCCACTCAGTGGGCACGAAACCTGAGGTGAGGCTATGATTAAACATGACACTTAGGTGAGGTGCCAGTTCATATTGTAGTTCATGTAGTACACAGCCCAGGATGTCATCTGGTCCCATGGGTGCTGTATTCTTAGCTTTGGAGAGTGCATCTTTTACCTGTGTGGCCGTTATTACTGTAATTTCGCAATCTTCCGGTATTGAGATGGGCCATTTAGGGGGTGAGAGGGGGGTGAAGTTGGCACTGAATCGATCTGCCAGGATATTGGCAATATCCTTGGGATCAGTATATTTAATGCCATTCTGTTTTAGCTCAGATCAGATCTGAGCATTGCCATTTAGATTCTTGACATAGTTATAGAATGCCTTGTGGGTGTCTTTGGAATCTTTGGCAATTTTATTTTAGTAACTAGCTTTGGAGGATTTTATGAGGGATCTCAGTTTCTTACTGAGGCTGCTAAGGGAGTTTTTGCATCCTGGGATTTTCCTCCTTCCTGCAACAGTTTCTTCCTTTTGTTGTAAAGTTTGTTTATGGCAAGGGACCACCAGATTGGCTTCCTTTTTTTGGATGAGAGCATCTTGGTTCTATTTGGGATGGCACGATTCATGCATGAGTGGATGTGCTCGTACAGTGCCTTAGTGTAGGATTCAGCAGTTGAACTTTCAGTTCCCGTCTGCATGGGTGTCATGAAGTTTGTCACTTCTGACTTGAGTAGCATGAAGTTGGCTTTGGAGAAGTTTTTTATGGAGGTTTCCTTACTGGGGTTTGGGGGTGGGATGTGGATGTTAAGGGTGATTAGCTTATGGTCAGACCTGACTAACAAAGGGGTGACCATAGGTGTGGAGCATCAATTTCCCATGTTGGTAATGACCAGGTCTAGGATATTGGAGCCCCTAGTGGGACTATGGATTAGTTGATCCAGGACGTTGGAATTTATGAATTCCAAGAACTGTTGAGCAAAGGTGTTGGTACATGAGTTTTCCCAGTTAATGGCAGGGTAGTTAAAATTACCCAGTATTAGGGTGTTTGGTTCTATCTTAATATTTTCCAGTATGTTTAGAAAGGTATAGTGAGAATCTTGGGGTATGGTGGGGGATCTGTAGCAAGCTACAATTTGGATTGCAGTCTTACCTAGTGTTAGTTGCACCTGGAGAATTTCAGACGCATTGTGTTAGGCAACTAGCCTGGTGGTGTGAATATCCTTGGTGAATATTGACACTCCTCCACCTTTAGTGTTTCGGTCCTGGTTTGGTGGCCAAAAAGTGTGGTAAGAGTTGTAGCCTGGTATTGCAGGGGTGCTCTCTGGAGCCTTGAACCAGGTCTCAGTTACTGCACAGATATCTATGTTCTCCATTTTAGGTACATAAAAACAGTAGACATCAATCCCAAAGAGCTCCCCTTCTTAAATAAAAAAGATTTACAAGCCTATAACATAATAGAGCGACTAAAACATTCTATAAATGTACCACAAAAACTTTTTCACTCCTTAAACCTTGGACAAGTTATGTTAATACTACAACTACTCCATAAAAATCCTAACTTAAAAATAAATAACAAGATGCTAAACCTAGACTCCTTCCCTTGGCTAAAACATAAGAGAATCTAAGATATCTACCCATTCCTCAATAGCACAATTCATGAACTAAGAAGTAATCTAAACTTACCTAAAGTATATATAATAATTTTAAGACAAATCAAAGAGGTGTGTTCCGGTTACCTCCAAAACCTTACCATACTCGAAAGTGACATTGAAAACTGTACCCTACTTTGACTATGTTAATGTCAAGGAAAGCAATAACGAACTCCTACAAAATGATAAGGGAAATAAAATTCCAGAAAGACCTTCTCTTCTCTAATTACTGGAGAAAATTAAAACCTGATATGGATGACCAGCAAATAGAAAAGGCAATCAACTTAACATTGAAAACTATTCCACTTAAAAAACTCTCTTACACGCAACTCATGATTAATAATAATGCTTATTTCACCCCAGCAATTCTTCACAAATTCAATGCAACTAAGTCCCCATATTGTCCACACTGTAAAGACCAGATTGCGGAACTAATACATATATTCTGGAGTTGTAAATGCGTTTTCAAGCTTTGTAATTCCCTTAGGTTACAACTGCAAAAAATGTGGTATCAAGCATCAACACTAACATGGGAATTTACTCTTTTACACATCCTCCCAGCCAACATCTCAGGAAGACAAGCTAACCCACTTATAATGATTTTCTTATTAATGAAGCTATATATAGCTCGCAAATGGTTAGATCCTGTAAGTATGTCTTGGGAGGAATTCAAGAAATCTGCTATTAAACATCTACTAGCACATAAAATAATATTGGACAAAAGAAACAAAAATATGAAAGCCCGAGCAATCTGGGAACAGTCCTATAACATCTTATTAGCATAAAGCACCAGGTACACCATATCTTATGAACTAGAAGTATTCCCACGAGTACACAGTTTAACTATGGATGAAGTATCATTTTTGTATGTGCTGTTTTTAGACTAATGATATTAATTGGGAAAGCATCTTTGTATATATTGTAATTAGGTATGTTGTATGACCTACATGTTCCTACTTTATCCTCAATGTATAACATGCAAATATGGTCATTTTGTAAATATGGAATGGTTATGGTTTTTGCAAATGTAAAAAAAAAATAAAAATTATTGAAAAAAAAAAGAAGCAACAGAAACAGCAGTAGCATCACTAAGAACATTTTAAGGCATGTTTAATTACATGAGAATCAGATACAGAAGAGATATTCAAGGAATGTTTGCTTCAGAAGAGGGAAGGTTAACAGTTAACTGTTTTCATGTTTTCAAATGGCAGAAGTATAAACTGCCTGGCAGTTTAAAATTCTGAATGTTAAAGCAGCAGAATAAACTTTCTTTCCAAATCTGTAATGGGATTAGTATTAGCAATTTGTTTACTAGAAGTGGTCTGGGGTAGAGAAATCAATGTAGAGTCTGTGTTAGGGTTAGGGTTAGAAAACAAGTATTTGTGAGTCTGGGACACCCTGCAAAACTTACCATACTTCCTGGGGGCATAAGGCGGACTATTAGATAAACTGAAAGTTGTGAGAAAATAATTCTCTAAAGTAGATAAAACAGGAGAAAGAGATGTAGGTTGAGGAAAATCCAGCTGTAATAAATCATAATACATTTGCTGAGCTATAGGAATTTCATTATGAACCCACTGGAAACTCTCTTTCATTTTAAAGTTTCAGAAAAGGAAAGGTTTTCTAGGGGGGAAATCTGAAGCAACCCTTTCCTCAGAATCAGAAGCTTCAGGCTGATAAGAAAATCCTGAAGAACAACATTCTCCCTCTAAATCTACTGAAAATCAGATTCAGACAGTAAGGGAGCCCTTTTTCTTTTCTTCCCTAAAGAGGAAGTAGGGAAAGTAAAAGCAGAAATTAACTCCCTAGCAAATCCAAGCAAATATTCCCTGTCCATAGAAAAAAAAAACAGGATAAGCCACATTTTTGCTTTTAGTTTTCTTTTCCTGGAATATCCCCTAGATAAGGACTGACCCAAGGCAGGTACACTCTCCCAGGGTTAAGCTCCCCTTTTCCCAACTATGTGGTAGACCTTCACCCACCCTCTCCCCTGAGACCAACAAAAGTAGTTCTTCCTTGCCCATAGGGGGCAACCCTACAGCTCATGAGGTCATATCTATCTCCCAGTCCTTGGCGGCTGTAAGTGCTACACCAGCGGGACTGGGTGAAATTATAAGAGGTTTGAGAAACCAATACTGGCTACAGCAGAGTCACCCATCAGCTGTTCAGGTACAACTGGAGACAGCCTGACACCCAAAGACTCCCTGATTACTCTTTTCTTCTTGAAGACAGGGGAAGGAAGTACTGTGGAGACCAGTAACACTCTACAGTTTCAGCCAAGTTGGAGACACCGAAAGCAGGTAGCAGACCCTGAGAGAGTCAGTAAATCTTAAAGAAGCAAAAAGGGGGTTTTATGGTATGAGAACCACTGACAGTCCCCAAAAGTACAATTTTCTGCTCCTAAGACATGACACCTACAAATATCTAAAGAAAACAATGGCCAAAAATAGATTTTTACATAGTTTGTTCACACAAGCATTCACACAGTAAATAATCGCCTGACAAGTAGCGGCAGTCCAATACATATGATTTTCTAGCCAAAAATAATAATTTCACTGAAAAACATGAGTGTTTCTCAGAAAGACAATACTGTGGAAGGTTTTCCTCAACAGGGAACTTACCTTACCAACCTTAAAGGATTGCTAGCCGACCAACAGTTACAAAGCCTAAAAAAAAGTACACTTCAGTGGTAAGTATTTGGTGCTCTAACTGTCTTTATATAAAGCTTTGCTCAAGCTCCTGAAAGATCAAGTAGAGGGTGCCATTAAGCTTTGAAAAGATGGCCAGTTGGTGAGAACAGAACCCAAATAGTATAGGCTACTGCAATAGTGATTTAATGTTCAAAATCTGGTTTACCCACAATAGAACTCCCCCCCCCCCTTGCAAACCCCAGAACAGGGATCTGAAAAGATACAGGAAGTGGATGCTGAGTCCAGACTGACCCAAGGCCCCACCAAATTTTTCTATGTGAAGTCTGGCAAAGGGAATCCTAAGAATCATGGAAGCCATGTATCCCAAAATCCTGAGAAATTCCTTGGCAGATACCAGAGACTGAAAAAACTAAGGAACAATTTTAGCTACTTTGTACGGTGGAGAAAATCCCGTCCCAGAGAGGGAGAGTATAGCAAACATTCCTGATAATACTATTCTGTGAGAATGGATGAGAGAATAGTTTGTAAGTTTATTTGAAAACCCAGACTGGGTAGGAGACTCTGAAAACTTACCAAGGACTCCTAACAACTGAAAAAAGAGTTTGCAAACATAAGACAATCATCCAAATATGGAAAAAATGTGAATGCCTTGAAGTCTGCAATAAGCAATTACTGGAGAAAGATACTTTATAAAACAGTTGGAGCAGTAGATAGCCCAAATGGTAAACCAGAGAACTGATATTGTAAGCCGGATACAGGAAATCCAAAGAAACATCTGAAATGTTTGCCAATGGGAATGTGATGGTAGGTACCTTTAAAGTCTAGCTTTATCACAGAAGCTAGAGAAAGAATAAGAAGTAATAGAGGCTAAAGGAGTAACATATTGAACTTTGGGATTTTGACAAAAACATTGACAATGAGAGATTTAGTACAGGCCTTCGATTGCCTTCTATTTTTGATAGCAGAAAAATCCTTGAATAAAGCCCTATGCCCATCTGGCAGGCACAGGTTCTATGACACACTGAGATAACATGTGTACCAGAACTGGAGGAAACAGGGAAATTTGGTTTACTAGGCAAGGAAGGATCCCATGGAAAGGAGGAAGGGACTTCAGGTAAACTACAAGCAGTGAGGAAATCATTCTCCAGAGCAGATGAAACAAAAGTGACAGCTGAAGGTTGAGAAATATCCAACTATAAAAAAATCATAATAAATTTGCCACGCAATAGGAATAATATTCTGTTCCCAATGAAAAACAGTAAGGATTCAGAAAAAATAGAAGTTAGGTGGAGAGAATTCTGAAGCCAAATACAAAGAATCCCTTTTCTTTTCTTATCTGAAGGAGAAACAGGCGCAGTACAAGCAAAAATCAGTTTCATGGCAAATCCCAGCAAGTATTCGCTATACTCAGAAATAGAGACAGGAGAACCATATTTTTCATATTTTTTTTGTTTTCTTTATTTAGGAGAATCCCTGTAAAAAGACCAACCCAAGGCAGGCACACTCTCTTGGGACTCAGGCTCCATTTCCCAGCTTAGCTGAATACTTATATCCACTCCTTTACCCAAGACCAACAATAATGGTTCTTCCTTAACCATGGAGGTCAACCCTACAGCCAAAGAAGACATGTCTTCTAGTCCTTAGTGGCTGTATGTGCTACACCAGATAACCAGTAGTAAAACAATGAGCAGTCTGAGGAACTAAGACCAGCCACAGCAGGGTCACCCATCAGCTGTTGAGGCAAAGAAGGAGATGGCCTAACACGCAAACACTTGCTGACAGCTTTCTTTTTCTTGTGTTTTGGGGAAGGTAGACCCGAGGAGACCTGTAGGTGTTTCATAGGTCCAACCATAAAGGAACTCTGGAGGCAGGATAGAGAACCTGAAGGAATCGATAAATCTATGCACAGTGTAAGAAAGTTTTTGAGGTAAATATACATGAAGTCCCACCAAAAGCACCAAGTCCTGCCCCAAACACACAATAGCTATTCCAATGTGTCAGAAAAAGTACAAAACCCCCCAAAAAAAACAACAACTTTAAACACTCCAAGTTCACAGAAGCATTCACTATGGTAAAATCCCCTGACACAGTGTTACGGTCCACACAAGTGAACATCCTAGTATAAAACAAGTTTGACAAAAAAAAAAAAGTTATGTACTCACTGTAACATTCCTTCTGTGTTCACCATTTTCATTCTTCCTCAAATGTTGGGTTTCAATCTGATCCTCAGATCCAACTTGGCCACTTCTTCCAGCTCATGGAACACTGAAAATCTCGAGGAACACAAACTCTCGAGCTACTCCCTTTACCTATAATTCCCTAGTCAGCTAACATACTTAATATATTATTTGCTGCCCACAGACCTGCAAAGTAGTAATGAATTATGGCATAACAGAATATGGGGCTCAAACAGAGGAACAGCATTTCCTGCAGCATCCTTTGATCTTTCCAAGAGTAAAGTAAGGAGGTGAAGTTGGTGGGAGGGAAGCTGAGGAAAAATGAAAATAGATAAAACAAATGGAATATTATGGTGAGGACATAACTTTTATATCTGATGTCATTTTCATTCATTTCTCAACTGTTGAGACACAGTCCCCAACTACCTAACTCCTGGGATGACTCTAAGGAAGGATATTCCTGAGCACAGCTGAGCCAAAGGCAGCTCTTCCCCCTAGAGAATAGATCCAGTTTATAATGAACAATAAAGGTACGAGGATTACTCAAGTTGCAGCCTCACAGATATTGTCCATAGAAATTCTGGATAAAAATACTTATGAAGTTGCCATGGACCTGGCTGAATGGGCTCTTAAAGGTTTTGTCAAGGACAAACCTAATTGGTTGTAGAGAAAGGAAATGCAATCCATTAACCATTTAGCTACAGTTAATTTGGTAACTGGTTTGCCCAATTTTGATTCCACAAAAGAGACAAATAATTGATCTGTTCTTCTCAAATGGTTTTATTCTATGCAAATAGAAACTTAAGTGTCTGTGAACATTCAACAAATGTAACACGTGTTCTCCTTTGTTCATGAAAACTGGAAAGAAAACTGGAAGATTAATAGACTGATTGATTTTGGATTCTGACACCACCTTAAGAAGGAAGGTTGGGTTGGTTCATAACACTAGCCTATCTTTATGGACAATTAAGTAAGGAGGTTTAGAAGATAGGGCTTGAAGTTCAGAGATGCTTTGAGCATAGGTTATAGCTACTAAAAGTTTTCCAAGTTAAAAATTTGGGTTCCTATCAGTTTGTCGAAACTTCAGCAGTTCAAACACCATATGTTCGAACTGTGAAGTTCAAAAACTGATTATCGCAAAGCCGCGGAATACCAAATTCTTTCCAAGGGAAAGAATTCGGTGGGCCATTTCTGTGGCTTCACGATTTTCAGCACTGTGGTGGAAAGTTACGGGTCGGGTTCAGGTAACTGTGCGATTGTGTGGAAGTTAGGGTTAGGGCGCGGGTTAGGTGAGTTAAGGTTAGGGCGTGAGTGAATTGAGTGTGCAATAGTGACAGACTTTTGGGGGTAGGGCGGGATAGGTGAGTTAGGGTTAGGGCGCGGGTCAGGTGAGTGTGCGATAGTGACGGACCTTAGGGTTAGGGTTTGGGTTAAGGTAAGTGGATAGATAGTAGTGTATGTACAGTTTAGTGTAGGGTTAGATGTAGGATTTTAAGTGTATCTGTATGGATTGCTGTTTTTTTTTGTGTGTTTGTGTTCTGTGTGTGTTTCTTGAAACAGCGATTTTTTTCCCTGGAAAACAAATCGCTATTCTAAGCCTTCGATGGTTTTGGACTTCAAGGTTAGAAGTTTGAACATATGGTGTTCGAACTTCTGCCGTTTCGACGAAGTGATATAGACCCAAAAATTTTAGTTCACACATTGCTGATGGTTCAAATGGAGATTGAGTTAAGGGTTGTAATACTAAATTCAAATCTCATGGCAGAGTTGGATCTTTAAAAGGGGGTCAAAGAAGAAACCTTCCCCTTATGAAGGCCTTACAAAGTTTTGAAGAAGCTAAGGAGGAATCTTTTACTTCTATGTGGAAATTAGAAATGGCAGCTAGTTGAACTTTAACAGTCGAGGAGCTTGCCCCCTCATTAAAAAATTGCAGCCAAAAACTCAAGAAATTAGGTACTGGCACTGAAAAAGTGTCAGTGTTTCTTTGTTGTGCCGAAAAAACAAATCTTTTCCATTTGCTTTTGTAAATTCTCCTAGTGGAAGCTTCATGGGAAGACAAAAGAATGTGACATACAGGAGTGGAAAGGCTTGGTTGTCTGGCTATGAATGGAATGCAGTAAACTTTAGACCTGAAATTTCTGGGTGAATCATACCCATTGGATGAGACAGGAAGTCTGGAATTCGATCCAGAATCCACGGTGGGAAAACTAGATAAGGCCAAAGAAAAGGGAAACAAATCTGACAAGGCCAGTAAGGCACAATGAGGATGGCTTTTTCTCTTCACTCAAGATGCTTTCTGGAGAAACTTGGGGATTAGAGGAGTTGGGGGTAAGCATAAAGGAGATCGTGGAGATAATTGTGGAGGACAGCGTCTCTCAGTGATTCCCCCGGTGGGGAGATCAGGGCAAAGAATCTGCTGCACATATTGTTTAGGGGGGTGCAATGAAGTCGCAGCAAGGTTGACCCATTGGTGGAGTATCTTTTCCTCAACTTTCATGTTGAAAGACCACTCATGAGGCAATAAAAATAGACCTGCTCAACTTGTCTGCTATCACTTTGAATTTCCCCAGAATGTGCATTGCTATCAGAAATTAATTGAATGAGATCACCCATTGCCACACCCTGACAATTTCTCTGCACAAGGGGTAAGATCTGGTTCCTCCTTGTTTGTTGATGTACCATACCACTGACATGTTGTCCATCTGAACTGCAATAGTCCCAGAAGGGAGAGAGTCTTGAAAGGCATGCAATGCTAACAGTACTGCTCTCATTTCCAGGACACTGATGTGAGTGCTGGCCTCTTAAGGGGACCAGCTGCCTTGGACTGTCTTTCCCAAGAAATGCCTCTCCACCCCACCCAATTTGGGAAGCATCTGTGGCCACTATGGCTTTGGGCTGAGAAGGAATGATGGGATGGCCTTGTAATATCTGATCTGAGTGAATCCACCACAAGAGGTACTTTTTGCATGCTTGGTTATTCTGATCTGGGTAGACATAGGTTGGTGCAGAATAGACCACTGTGTTGCTAGGGTCCACTGAAGAATTCCCATTTGGTATCTTGCTAAAAGAACCAGAACTATTGCAGCGGACATTGACCCCAGGGCTTGTAGAATCAATCAAGCTGATAGAGAAGAATTTTGAGTTATCTTTTGGACTTGAAATCAAATGGTTTGCACACTTGGTAATGGAAGAGAGGCTGTCACGGATACCATATTGAGCAAGGCCCCTGTGAACTCTAATGTCTGAGATGGTTCTAGCTGAGATTTGCTGTGATTGATGGTAATTCCTAAATGAGAGCAAAGCTGGAGTACATAATCTCATGCTTTTATCAGAAGATACCTGGTTGGAGTGTCTATGAGCCAGTTATCCAGTACAGAAACTCCCAGAATCCCTGCAGTCTCAAGTGAGCTGCTACTACTGCCATGCATTTGGTGAACACCCTGGGGGCTGTGGTGAGGCCAAAGGGCAGAGCTCTGAATCGGTAATGACTGGCTCCCAGCCAGAAGTGTAGATATGTCCTGGACAATCTATTCATTTTCATATGATAGTATGTATCCTGAAAATTTAACGAGTACATCCAGTCGCCCTTGAATAGAAAAGGCAGAATGGACTGAACTGTGACCATCCGGAACTTTGTACACTGATCCAGGAGTGGTCTCCAGTCCCCTGTTTTCTTTAGCACTAAAAAGAATCTTGAATAAGTTCCAGACTCTTTCTAGCCTGGGGGACCTCTTGGATGACTATCTTTTCTAGTAGCTTGTTTATTTATATTGCTTCTGCTTCCCTCTGATTGGGTGGAACATTGGGGATTCTGCTTCATTCTAGCAGGGGAGGATTGGAAAATGGTATTATATAACTTCTGAATATTATCCTCGCATCTATGAATCTTTTGTGATTTCTAGCCAGGCTCTCTGGTGCAGGGATAAATGACCCCCAACTGCATCCAGAGAGGGACAGTTAGGCCTCCTTTTGAGAGAGCTGATAGGATCCATCAGAGAAGGTATCCTTAGATCCCAGATTATGAGGACCACCTCTACCACAGGGACAACCTCTTCCTTTGGAGTCCCCCCCCCCTCTGCCCCTGGAGAAACTATCTCCACATGGATCTTGAAAGGGATCCTGAGATTTTTTGAACCACATTTTCCATCTGCCTTGTCGGTTCCTAGAAAAGGTCCGTTGAGGAGTCGAAAAACTTATGCCCACAGCACATAGTGTTCTTCCTTCCTGCTCACACCTAGATAGTGCGTCTTTAACTTTGGGGCCAAATAAGGAATGTCCATCAAAAGGGGCATTGATGAAGGAAGATTTGAAGGGTTCTGCAAAGTCAAACAATCATATCCAGGCATGTCTTCTGATGGAAATGCCTGAATCCACATCCTTGAGATACCTTCTGGGTAGTGGGAGATAAGCCTCATGGACAAGTTTGAAATGGACTAAAGGGTGGTCATCTGCAAGGAAATAGTGCTCCCTACCTTGGATGATGTGGTCCTAGAGAGAGAGATCTAAAAAGTTCTTTAATCAAATCCCTCTGACATCTTGTAAAATGTGGCAAATAATTCAGTGAACTAAGAGTGAAGGTTGCTGAAGCATAGACATTCTTCCCTAATCTGTCAAGCACCCTAGACTCCCTGATATGGGGGATGGACAGAGGAACTTTATTCTGCCAGTTCCTTCTTAATGGCTGCTGCTATGACCATGGCATCAACAGGTACTCCCTTACTCCAATATGTTCTATTCTTAGGTGGTGCCAGGATCCTATCTGATCTCTTAGGGATAGGCTCAATCATGTCAGGCTTCTCCCACACCCACCAAGAGACCACATCCATGAGCTCATCAGAGTCACCTAGGAGGCAGACAGACCAGTGCCAAAAGCCTCCAGGAACACCGACTAAGCTTGGGAAGGGTTATCAGGGGACCAACCCCCCCCCCCTGTTTCAGAAGCTCTAAGATGTCTCCAAATGAGATGTCATTGGGTGGTGATCTGGAGGGACCTCCCCATTCATCAAGGTCAGTGCTCTCTGGGACAGACTATTGCGAAGAGTCTAAGTGCTTCCTTTTACACGTCATCTTCCTAGGGACTTCTTCAGTGGGATACTCCAGAGAAGTCTCAGAAAAGATTACTATACCCTGCTGGGTTGTCTGGATACTGGTTTATGCTAGCTGTCCCAGTAGAACAGATGACTGAGGCTCTGGACGCAGAACTGAATGGAAATGAGTAGTTGAAGCCAAAGAGGGAAGAGAAATCCAAACTCTGGGAACAGAGAAAACTCTCTCCATTACCTCAAAGGCAGAATGCCTTGGAGAAAAAGATACCAATGTATTTGATAAGGCAGTCTGTTTCCTTCGTTCTGAAAGCAAACTACACTAGGAAGGAGTCAGAGCCGAGCTGTCCAGCTTCAAAGCTCCAAGTGGCAGAGATGGCTCCGACAACTTTGGACTCAAGTCCAACACCCCAGAACCAGCACCGACACTACAGCTTTAAAGTACTCATTGCCAGAACACTCAGAGACACCATCGGAGTTGAAGATGCCAACATCTTCTGGACTTTTGAATGTCATGGCTCAAAACAGAAGGCTGGATCAGAGAAGGAGCTAATAATATAGAAGTAGTACTGACAACGGTCTCTGGACCTGATAGGGTCTGAGTCGGGAGAGCTTCCATTTGTGTTTAAGTCCTGAGGAACTTCCTCATCATGCTGCCCACTTCAGCTTCTATAAGGCTTTTGGAAGATTGAATGGATGAGGCTGTGGATGAAGGGCTTGAATGGTGTTGAGGTGATTGTACCAAAAACGGGGATGGGAGCCGAGGAGTGAGTGAATCCAACAATATCCGAGGTGAGTGGATCCATGGAGATTTATCTGTTCTAGGTTTCAGATTCGAAGCTGTCGGATCCATCTTTTGGCATGCTTAAGAGGAGATTCTGATGACAGAGCAGAAACAGTACACGTTGTGGGCTCCTGATATCTTTTACGAGACTCTCTAGTCTGAGAATCTCCTTTTTTGTCTACTCGTTTGGGGATATGAGCACCAGAGGCTGTAGAAACAGATTTAGAAGGCAGCAGGCCCCTAAGAATTAATGCATTCTTTCTTTCAGTTAAGGCACAGGTATTAAACCCCTTATAGGTACCACATTCGGCATCGAGGTGAGTAGGCCCTAAACAATATATGCATTTTGAATGTGTGCCTTTAGTTGGGAATTTTGTGGCTGCAGACAAGTACAGTAACTTAAAAGAATATATATATATATATATATATATATATATATATATATATATGTGTGTAGAAAAGGAAAAATTCCCAAAGATGGTAATTGAAAAGAGAGTACTAACCAAATACTTTAAGGGACAGATTACTAACAATGGTATTAGGGAATACTCAAAACAGTAATCTAATAAAGGGTAGAAAAGAATTTAGAAATAACTTTTTTGAAAGTTATAAAAGGAAGGAATGAGCAAAACACGTATAGAAAATTATAAATATATCAACTGAAAATTAACTCATGAAAAAACACTATGACAGCTTACTCCAGAGTTTACAGCAACCACGTCCAAACGCTATGGTGGCAAATGAGATCTGAGGTGTGTTAGATGGCTAAAGCATTGTGGGTAAAGGGAAGAACTTGAGAGTTTCAGTGTTCCACAAACTGGAAGAAGCGTCAGAGCTGGATCCGAGGATCAGATTGGAAGCCAACAGTCGAGGAATGAATGAAAATGACAACATGATATCTGTAGTTTTTCCTCAGAAAATAAACTAGTGGAAGGTTTTCTCTGATATGGGGGCTCATCTGCCCAGCCTTGAAGGATCACTAGCCTGCCACTAATTCTATGAAGCCCAAACAGTAAGTGTACTTTTATGGCAAGAAAGCTCTGAAGCTTTTTGGTACTCCACCTGCCTTTTATATGGGTTCAAAAATCATGCGTGATGAGGGGAATTCAGAAAATTGTGTGAAGGGGTAAAAATCAAGCCAGAAAACAAAGACACACACAAAAAAGGTACATCATGTGTACAGGTAAACAGGCCTGAAAATATCTATGTTCCTTTGATAAAGGGACAGTTAAAAGGTCTGCCATTCAGAGTTCCAGCAAAACTGGAGGAAATCAATTGTCTGGGCACTCAGCCCTTCAGAGCTTTCATGCCAACTGAAAGAGGGAGGCTAAAGCCCTGAAAATGGTCAATGCTAGGTAAAATATGTCCATCATTTGATCACTGCTGCAGTAGCCTTAGCTATTTGGGTAAAATACAATTACTTATAAGGCTTGGGAGGAGTAAAGAGCAGAATCCAGAAGCCCCTGGAGAATGGTACCAGCAAAGCCTGCCCTAGACATCAAAAGGAATCTAGTTTGCAGTGTTTTGCATAAGTATGTAGAGATGACCAAGTTACTGTCTCTAGTACACTTTTAGAGTCCACCCCCTTTCCAAAAGCTACCGATGAAGCCAAGGCCCCAAAATGTGCTTTGACCTACCTAGAAATAACTTGTTCTGGTGGGAATAACAAAAGGAGCTAACATGGGACAACCATTTAGAAATAGTTTTATTTGACACATGCTGTTCTTTTTTACTTACTTTCATACAAAATGAATAACTGATCAGAATTTCTGAGGGTTTTAGTCCTGACAAGATCTGAGCTTCATCCCTCATTTTTAAGTTCTGGAAAAAAGACGGAGATGGATAACTCAGTTTAAAGTAAATTCAGATACTACTTTAGGCATAAATGAAGGATTAATTTTCAAAGAAAACCCATCTTTGTGAAAAATGAGATAAACTTGACCCCCCCCATGAGAACCTGCAATTCAGACACTTTTCTTGCAGAACTAATTGTAATCATCAGAATTGTTTTCCAAGTTAAGCATCTCAATTTAGCTTGATGAGCTGATTCAAATGAAGTAAGAGTTAATTTTTCCAAAACAAGTCTAAAATCTCAAGGAGAAGCCATCTGTTTTCAAGGTGGACGAGTATGAATAACCCCTTTCAAAAATAGCTTGACATGGGAGTGCACTGAAATAGGGGTATCCATGGGCATACATGCTGATATGACTGACAAATGGATCTTGACAAAGTAAGAAAGGCCAGAAGATAATAATTCACACAAATATTGTGGAACCAGAGGAATACTAGCCTTAAAAGGGAAATGGTTCTTAATATGAGGCCAACTAGAAAATGTTTTCCATTTGCCAGTACATAATTTCACAGTAACATGTTTCTTTGCCTCCTTCATAGGTTCGTGAGTTCATAGGTACTTCCTTAGGCTATTTATCTGTGTTTATCTTAAGAAGCCTAGCCTTGCATTCCCATGGTAGTTATTAGCCTTTATATTTTGCAATGTGAATATCCAAAGATGGGCTACACAAGTGTATGTTAGGTACTTACATGTTTTCCCTGCCCATGAAGTCTGTTGGTGCTAAACAAGGGGCAAATTTGCAGTTACCCATCCATTTGTCCAAGTTAAGTTTGAATGGATTAAGAGAAGTACTCTATTCCTCCAGCACGTTCTGTTAATCTCGCAAAAGAGGTTGAGATTCCTTGAGTTGGTATCTCTAATACCACTGGACTACAAAATGTGTAAAAGGCCTGAAAGAACACGGTCTGTTGAGGCTCTATATACAAAGCAGAGGTTGCCTCTCAGTAGTCTGTATGATACCGGGAAGACAGACAAAGCTTTGAAGTGGTCTGCATAGTTTTTATGACTTAAGCTCTTGATTTTTTTTCTTTTTTTTACAGAGGAAGTACTGAGGTTGTTCCAGCTGTGATAAGTGTCATCCATCAATGGCATTATACTGAATGATTGGGCTAATGAGTGACAAGTACAGAGGAACAATTACATCCCTGGATCTGGATGCATTACCCTTCCATATAAAATGTGTTGATGAAAAAGGACTTTGTTATGATGGTGGATACATGGTGATCAAAAGACAGTTCATTACCAAGATACCATCCCAGATCTGTAAATACAGGATCAGTTTTCAAGGGGTGTGGGGGGGTTCTCAATGTGATAGTTACAAAGGGAGTCATGCTTGTTGAAGGATACGATTGCACATTTATTGGCATTTAGTTTCAGTACACGCTTTTGTCACCAAATATTTGTTGGGGACAGGCCCTATTATAGGATCATAGTGTCCTCCGGGGAGTTTATGATGGTACCAAGTCTGCAATCATCTGCATACCTGGTCAGCCACAGTCCCTTAATATTATCTTTGACCTCCAAGAAGTAAATGCCAAAGTGAAGTGGCCCATGGACTAAACCCTGGGGCACACCATTAGTGACAGCTCTTTTGAATGTGTTCTGCCTGTGGGCTTATTTGCTACCCAGTGAGTTACACAAGGATTAACATTTAGCTAGGAGAGTTTATCTATGTTGCAACAGCATGGAATGGTGTTGAATGCCTTTGCAAGGTCCAGACAGACAGTATGCACAGTGACTTTTTTGAAGAAGTCAACAAGGTTAAGTTGACAGGAAATGAATCTGAACTGGGTTGCATAGACAGTCCATGGTCCCCTATTCCTATTTATTCTATCAAAATTGTCCTCTTATATGTCTCTTGATACTTGCTTCCTGGCTTTAATCCCTGCTTCTGACTGTAATCTGCTGTTGCCCCTGTGTTGCCAGTGCTTGCGGCTGTGCTGCTGGCACACAAAGCCTGCTGGCCTGCTTGTTAAATAGCCTCTGTAGAAAGTCTAACAATTCATGCATCCTGGTATGTTATCCAACCCCATAGACAGAGTGTTTTTTGCATTAGACAGTGTCTTTTGGGTTTTAAGTGGGGGATAGGGGTATGGGAATATTATTTGACATGAGAATATCCAAGAGGGGGAGTGTAGTTGGTGCTGAATTTATCTGCTAGTAGATTCACAATGCGGGGACGGGTATGTGACTCATTTTATATTTATTCTGCTGCTCTGCTTGCATTGTTTCTGAGATGAGATTTAATGTGTAAAAGGATTTAGTAGTCATCTCTTTTTCACCAGTGGCTATTACCTCATATATGGGTTCTTATTTAGCTACCTAAAGACTGTTTTTATCTTCTTGATGGTTAAGATTTATTTTTATTTGTTTATATGCAATTTGTTTTTTTTTTTTTTTTTTATAGCCTGTTATTTTTTAATTTAGGGTTATATTTATTTTATATATTTTTGGGGGACTGATACATCATGCAACTATTACATGTGAATAGAACTTACATGTGAATAGAACCCATAGGAAGGGATTCGCAAAGGTGGAGGATCACTGGCTGGAGAATTTAGCCAGGTTATCACTCAGTTTTAGCCTTTGCAGGCCCTGAAGGAATCTTGACTACTGAGGCATGCTTTGGAGGTGCTTGAAATGAATGTAACTTTGTAATACAACCAAACCGACCAGAGAAGAGAGAAGAGTAGGTTGGGTACAATAGGGGAGAGCAGAGGTACAACAAGGTGGTGACAAGTCCTCTGATAGCATTGTGGACTAAATGTTTGTATTTATGTAATACAGAAATCTCTAGAAAGAAATCTCTGGGCATGAATGTTGTCTCCCTGCTAGAAGTGGTGGGATAGTTGAATTCTCCTAGAAGAATGCTTTTGGTTTAAGACATGGGGACTCTATAATGGTTAGGTAACAGGTATGGGCCAAAGAGGGCATAGAGGTGGTCTTGTAGACAGTTATGATGTGATAAAGGATTTTGTTTATAATAAGTTGGATGTGGAGGAGTTCCAATTTATCTTGTGTAATAAGTCTAGAGGTGAGATTTTTTTAAAAAAATACAGAGACACCACCGCCTTTAGTACCTACCTCCAATGCAGTGACCCTGTATGAGTGACAGACATTGAAGCCTTCCACTGAGTGCTTTCACTTGTCTTGAATCAAGCCTCTGTGATAATGCATATATTTATGTTTTCCACAGTACATATTGCTTGCAGGGTGTGGAGATTTTGGTAAGGCACCTAGCACTGAGCAGCAATACCGTAATATTGCCCTGATTCTGTTTAGTTATGTTGGAAGTTTACGAGGACTGACTTTACCTAAAACTGTCACTACTGGGGATTGACAAGGTTTTAGCCAATATACAGAAGCCTTGCATGGAAAGGTGCAGGCCATCCCTGGCAATGCAGTTTGGACTGCCTGCCGTCTTTTCCCAGGCTGATATATACTGTACCACTTAGAATGACACCAGAATCTAAGCCAGTTGCAGAAGTCAATTATCTTTGTATCATTTTGTGGCATCATCATTGCCAGGTTGGTATGTTTCAAGTCATTTACACTCACATGTACTATCACTTTGTCATGTGTGTACATGTGGAGAAGGGATTTGAGTGCTTGTGGGACGTGGCAAATCCTGGTGTCTGACAGGCAGCTGACCATAACCCACCCTCTCTTTGCATAACTTCTGGTTATTGATGCAGTGATGTGTCTTACTATGGAGTCACCTATGACAAAGATATTGGAATATGCAGTAGTTTCCATTAAGGGCATTTGGACCAAGTCTGTGTGATGCATAGATGTATGTTTTATGCATTCCTTTAATACCTGCTGTATGTCCTCAGAAAACAGGTGCCCAAAAGCTATTAAAACTCTGTCATCCAGTCAGTTAGTTGAAATTCTTTCAAGCTGGGGTGTATCAACTAACATGTCCTTTGTGAGTAGGTCCATTATGTGAGTAAACTAGTGTAATAGCCCTAGGCCATTTCCAAAAGAAGGGAGAAACAATTTTGCCTGGGCTAGAAAGGAGTCACCACAATGATCTTTGGAGAGTCCTTCTGAATCTTTAGAATGTCTCTGGATAGCAATGGAAAGGGTGGAAAGGAATAAAGGAACATTCCCATCAAAGGAAATGAGAATGCATATGTTTAAAGGACTGCTTGCAGGAAATCCTGAGGCAGAATTTTGCTAGTTGTTTGTTGTTGGGAGACCTTTGATTCAATTTCCGTTTGTATTTGGGCCTGGTGTTTGTGGAGGCTGTGTGTCTGAGCACATATTCAGGGACATCTTGGTTTAGCCAACGCCATCAGGCATTTCAGTGAGAGAATTGTTTGAGGTCACTGGCTGACTGAGGTCACCTGGACTACAGCTTAGACTAAGCACCTCATTGGTTCTTTTGAGATTTCTTTCTTAAAAGCTGTCTCAGGTTTCAACTTTCTGTTACCTAAGAAGTTAAGTTGTGAGTGTTTCTGCCATTTCACACTGAGCTAATCGAAGGAAGGACACTGAGCAAACTCAGAACTATAATATATAACATTAAGTATCCTGTTTTTTGCTTATTTTGTTCTTTATTTCTTTGTTATTTATAGCACTTTGTGTACTGTGTATTTTTCTAGCTAGTTTCACTGCGTGTGAGATATTAAATGGAAATTGTCCACTTTTATTAAGCATCTGTTGGGTTGTTTGTTTCTGATAACTTGTTGCAGTTAAACTCTTTTTTCTAGAGGCTCCTTTAGCTGTTTAAAACTTTCATTTAAAGGCTCACTGCTGCTTTTCAGCTGTGAGAAACATTTCTGCAGTTTGTTTCTCACCCACCCTCCCTAGTTGGTGGCTTTGCAGTTGCCCGCCCCTAGTGTAAATTTGATCTGGGATCCCCCTCCCAGTACAGGGAGAACATTTGAAGGCCAATCAGCTTAGTTTCTTCTACTACTTTCTCTCTTTCCACTAAAAAAAAAAAAAAAAAAAAAAAATTTTCTAAGCTTGTTTCCTGCCTTTCCTGTGGGTTGTCTAGCCTGGATATAGATTTGCTGTGTCCAGGACTATTAGTAGGCTTCTAGGCCCCCAAGCCTTTCTGTGTTGGAGGGAAGCCTTCTAGCTTAATTTTGTTTCTTAGAACTAGCCAGTTTTTTGTTTCAGCACTTGTTCAGAACTTATTGTAAGCACTAAATAAGCTACAATTTACTACAGCACTCAACTTTCCTCACTGTCTAGAGGAAAACAGTTTCTAGTACTTAACAAATAAGCACCTATCCAGGCATGTCTAAGGGTCAGCCCCCAGTGTTTTCTCCTGTCTACCTGATGAAGCTGGGCATCTTGGGGCAATGCATTAATTGCCTCATGTACACAGACAACCCTCTCCTCCTACCACCCAACACTACAACCTGTGAGAGATGCACTTATATAGCCAAACTGGAAGCAAAGCTCTCTTCACCCAAGACTGGACTAGACAGTCAAGAGGAGAAGGTAAACACTTGCACCACACCACACTCAGCACATAGTCCCTCAAAACCTACACCACCAAAATGCACACATAGAAACACAAAACACACACCTACATTCGCGGAGGCTCTCAGTAAAAACCTGCCCAAGCAACAGGGACCTCCAAAGCAGAAACACAAGCAACCTCCACCCCCAACACAACCCAAATGACACATAGCCCACAAACTCAGTGTGCCACTCAACCACAGCCCATAAGGCATAACTTTTAGTTATGTACTCACCATAACTTCAGATGTTTGGGATCCATCATCATCCTATTTCTACATTCTGACTGATGGGTGAGCCCGATCCCCCGGCCGACTCTAGCTTATACCAAAGAAGAATCTCTTAAGTCTGGCTTGGCTTATATTACTATATCAGCCACTACCAGTCCCAGTCCCCCAGATCATCATACATGCACACTTTGCAGCTTAGAGCCAAAGGTCGAAGTCTCTTATTGGCTGAGCTTACTATATCCCAGGATGCACCACTACCCCCCCCCAGATCTAGTTGTCACACATGCACACACGCATACCCTGCTTATATAACATCGCCAGATGAAACAAGATAAAACAGTTGAACTCAAAACGCTCAATCTCTTCTGATCTCCAAGGCAGGGGAAGGAGGGTAGTAGGAATGGCTGAGATGGATCCCAAACATCTGAAGTTATGGTGAGTACATAACTAAAAGATGATATGTGATCCTATCTGTTACATTCTGACTGATGGGACAGCGTCCTAGCACCTGAATCCTGGGTGGCTCACTGGAAAACACTCCTGAGTACCGTGGAACCAAATGATGCTGTCCCTTTAGATGCCACATCCAATTTGTAGTGGGAAATGAAAGTGTCTGTTGGACCAAGTAGCGCAGCACAAATTTCGATATAGTAGCTTGGAATGAAAAGCTATAGAAGTAGCCATAGCTCTGGTAGAATGAGCTTTGATAGATGTTGTAAGTTGCTTATGAAGAAGAATAGGCCTGAGTTATGCAATCTCTGATCCATTTTTTGAGATAGTAGCTTTTGTGATGGTTTGGCCCAATTTATTATCTGAGAAGGACACAAACAACTGGTCTGACTTAGTTGCTGAGTCCTGTCTAAATAGAAGCGTAATTGCCTGAACATCCAATTTATGGAGAGTGTATTCTGCTTCATTGGAGAATTTTGGAAAGAAAACTGGTAGCTCTAGAGATTGTTGGAGACAGAAACTAGAACAGACCTTTGGGACAAAGGATGGATTAGGCCTAAGTGATACTCTATCCTTGTGGAAAATCAAGCACGGTGGCTTAATAGACAAGCTCTGAAACTCTTCTTGCAGAAGTAATTGCAAGAATGCCGCTTTTCCAAGACAGATATTTTAACTCATGTAGCAGCGGTTTTAATGTGCACCAAATCAAGATCCCGGAGGTGCAGGATGAAAAATTGGTGGTCTTAATAGACTCGCACCTTTAATGAGCGTTTTGCATAGTCTGCTGCTCATCAAAGGAGGATCCATGGATTAGAATTTAATAGCCGCTAGTTGGACTTTAATAGTTGAGACAGAAGATCCTGATTAAACAGGGATGTTAAGAATTCAAAACCTCTGGGACAGGAGCAGTGATAGGGTCTAAGCCCTTGAGTTGAGCCCAGATAGCAAACCTCTTCCACTTACTGAGGTACAATTTGTTAGTGGTGGGTTTGTGGGCGAAGAAATGTGAACAACTTCGGGTCTAGTGTGTGCCTTCACTAAAGAGAAGTGGAAAACTGTCAATTTCAAGATTAGGGACTGATGCCAATGTCCCGACTGATGGATCGCAAGTCGGGAATCAGGTCTAAGGTCCACGGATCGTCCACTGCATGCTTCTTCAGGTAAGGAAACCATATCTGACGAGGCCAGTATGGGGCAATCAGTATCATTGAAGACCCCAGTTGAGAAGCTTTTGAATAACTTTGGAAGAAGTGGAATTGGAGGAAAGGCATAAAGTAGCCCTGTTGGCCAAGGAGGTGCTAGAGCATCCATGGCTGGTACTGCCTGATGAGGGATCAAGGAGGAACCTTTGGCACTTGGTGTTTTGTGGAGTTGCAAATAGGGGCGTCCCCATCTCTTGAAAACCTGAGCTGCTACTGTGTGGTTTGAGACCACTTTCGTGAGGAGAGAATTGTCCTGCTTAATTTGTCTGCCAATACATTTGACTTTCGGGATGTGGGTGTAAGCTACCAAGAAGCGGTTGGTAGCTACAACCCATTCTCACACTCTGCAAAGGGGTATGATCTGGTCCCTCCTTGTTTGTTCAGATACCAAACCACCGACATGTTGCTGTGTGGATGGCGATGATGCCCTGAGGAAGAAACTTGTGTAAGGCTTGTAGGGATAAAGTACAGCCCTCATCTCCAACTGCGTTGATGTGGAGAAGCTATCTGGAAGCCAGGCCCTGAACTGCCAGACAATGCCCCCCACCCTATCTGGGAGGTGTCGTGGGTAACCACTGGAGAGGGAAGAACAAAGGGTTTTCCTTGATCCAAATTGGATGTCTGAAGCCACCAGCGAGGGTCTCTTTTGCATATATCCGTAATCATGATGTGATGATTGAGGGAATCCTGAAAGGACCATTGAGTTGACAATAGCCACTGAAGAATCCTCATGTGTAATCTTGCCAGAGGAACTAAAAGAACGTGGGCAGACATTGAGCCTAAAACTTGTAGAACCATCCTGGCTGGGGCTTTGGATGGAGCTTGGCCCTGTAAAGTTTGGATCCTTTGAAGAGCATCAATCTTGCGTCTATCTCTGCTCCTATAAACTTTATGCGTTGAGAGGGCAGCAAGACAGACTTTGACCAATTCAATGTAAGCCCCAGGGTAATACCCAGGAGATGTGTCCATTAGTAGATGCCTGGTGGTGGCAGTCAGGAGCCAGAGGGATAGGGGAAACACTTGGAATCCAAGACTTCTCAGGTGAGCGTCACTACTGCCAAACACTTGGTGAACACCCTGGGGGCTGTGGTGAGACCAAAGGGCAGAGCGCAAAATTGGTAATGACTGACTCCCAGGCTGAGCGGATACCTTCTGGGCGCCTGATGTATCGGTATGTGATAATAGGCGTCCTTGAGGTCTATGGAGCACCATTCTCCAACAATGGGAGAATGGAGAATTTGGATTTCTTGCGGATTAGTTCAGTCTGCTGAATTGGTGGTCCCCTGTCTTTTGGCACTAAAAGAACCTGGAGTAATTTCCTGATCCGATCTGGTCTGTGGGAGGTTGGATGACTTTTCTAGCAGCTTTAAAGCTTCCTGCCATTTCCCTTGACTGGGTGGTGGGTCCGGATTTTGGACGGTGGGGCGTAGTATGTGAATGGGATGGTCCGGCAATGATCGCACCCATCTGTCCTGAGTGATTGACTCCCAGGCTTTTAGGTGCTTGGCAACGACTGGCTCCGGGCAATCCCTCATGGCGTGAGGCTGAAGAGCCACGAAGGATGCGGGGCCCTCTGCCTCTGGGAAAATTGTCCTCTGCCTCTGGAAGGGAATCTTCCTGCTGTTGGGAGAAAAACTTGATTTGGAACCCCTTGGGTTAAGGAAGGGAGTGGAATAACGGGCACCTACGAATAAAGTTTTTCCCTCTTGCTCACAGCGGTACAGGGTGTCTTCTTAACCTGGGTCCAAACAATGAGGACCCATCAAAGGCGACTTGAAGGAAGACTTGAGCGAGCCAGCCGAGGAAATGAGCCTCATGAGCTAACTGACTGTAGGTTACCAATCTGACAACCTTGACCAGATCCCTCTGAAGCCTGGTAAAATGTGCCAAATAATTCAGAGACCTTAAAGTAAAGGCCGCTGAAGTCAGGGCGTACCTGTCCATACTCCTAGACTCCTTAGGAGGATGGACGGACGGAAGCCTCACACGCCCTGTTGTGTAGCAGATGCCACCACCATGGCATCTACAGCCACGCCTTTAGTAAGGAACTCCTTCTGGGGAGCAGACAAAAATTTATTTGGGCGAGAAGGACTGGTTCCACGGTAGAGTGTTCGACAAACTAAATCCAGAAGCTCGTCGGCGGAACACCCAGGAGGCGGAGGGCTGAGCCCCAAAGGCCTTGAGGAGCACTGCACGGCTTCGTCAGAGGGGGTTTGGATATCCAGCCGTTGTTTGAGGATCTCTAAGATGTCTGCAAATGAGACATCATCCGAGGGCGACGGGGACCCCTCTGCATCATCCATATCAGTGTCTGATGTCTGATATAATGGGGGAGTCCACGCCTCTTGCAAGATCTCTTCCTTGGGGGTTCCTCCAAGACAACTCCGAAGAACCCTCAGGAGGGAGGAACCCCACTGGGGTAACAACCTCAGGGCTCCGCTGACGGACAGGGGAACTGCCAAAGACCCAGTCTCCACGCGGGGGAAGGTGCGAGATGGCGAAGGACTTGGCCAAGGCACTCCTCATGGCCTGAAACCCCAGAATCCCCAGATCCTGGGTCCGGGTCTCGAGCCGTGATAGCCGACGGAAGTCCGCAGCGGCACCGAGGGGAGGCAGCATAGGTCCACCCGGGTCCAGCGAAGAAGTCAGCGTACCAAACTTCGACCCGAAGGCCGGGTTGGAAGTACGACCCTGAGATCTCCACCGGCTCAACAGCACCTGCTCACGGACGAAGCAGTCGGAGGAGGAATGGCAATGGGGTGGGCCAAGGTCATCTGCTCGAAGCCAACTGGGAAACCGAACAAATTTTTGGAAGACTGGAGACTGGAACAACAGTCTTTGGAGCACCCTGTCTATATCAGAATCTGACATCCTCGAGCCGAGAGGAAACAGAGCGGGTTAGAGCGGCCTCTCCCGGCCCCAAAGGGCTAGGGGAACTCGATGAGTATCGGCGCCCGGAATACACACACCAGATTCCATCGGTGCCGATGTGGACTTGGCCGAGGGAATGTCTGGCGAAGCAGTGGAGCGGCGAAGGTGACCCGCCGCCCCAGCCCCAGAGGACTGGTATCGAGGCAGACCAACCTGGCTCCGTTCAAGTCCTTGCGGAGAAGGAGAGGCCTGCCTAAGTCTCTTGGCGGTGGATCCGGCGGACTGGTCGGAACGGCGCCCTTTTCTTTTGAGAAGGAGAGGATGCAGGCTTCTTCAAAGGAAGGTTTAATTAACCCCTTAAGAATCAATTTATTTTTCCTCTCCTGGAGGACCCTTGAGAAAAAGCGTGACATACACTGCATGACTCCTGCAAGTGTTTTGCACCTAAACAATATACACAGAGGCTAATGATCGTCTGTAATAGACATTTTGAAACCACATTTGATTTTTTTAAAGCCGAAGGCCTAGGAGTCTGAGACATTATGGTAAACAATTTCAGTAACTCTGACAGGAAAAATACAATTACTGACTTACTGATGACAAACCTAAAAAATTAGGCTTACAGTTATCGCTAAGAGCGAAATGACAGGGAACTCTGAAAACCCTGTAAGGTTTTAGAAGGTTGACTGACCGAAGGGCCCTAGATGAAGGGGGCGAAATCAAACTCAACCCAATCACACAACAAGTCTTCAACAATCCAAACACACACACAAAAGCGTTAGCTGTTAAAACAGCTTTTGAGACAAAACAAAAAACTGACAGAAAAGTTAGTTAAAATAACTACTCAGCCCAGCCAGCTCGAGACCGTCTTCGCAGGGAAGCGCAAACGAGATCTGGGGACTGGTAGTGGTGCATCCTGGGATATAGTAAGCTCAGCCAATAAGAGACTTCGCTCTTTGGCATAAGCCGGAGCCGAGGGATGACCCATCAGTCAGAATGTAGGCGAGATAGGATCACATAACATCAATGTACCCAACACTCTAGTCATAGGTGACTCTATAGTCAGGCACACTGATGTTCCAGTCACCAGGCTAAACAAGGAGAAAGTTACTGTCAGCTGCCTGTCGGGTGCCAGGATCCGCCACATAAGGCATGCACTCAAGTCACTCCACAACAAGTACAAATATGACTCTGTCATTGTCCATGTTGGTGTGAATGACCTGAGACGTACCTCCTTGGACTACATGAAAAGGGACATGGAGGAGCTGCCCGATCTTGTAGCCCAGGCCGGTATGACCTTAGCCCTGAGTAGCATCCTGCCATCACCCAGAATGATACCACAGTACAAGGACAAAATGATTGACTTCAACAATTGGCTAAGCTTCTGGTGTCATTCTAAGGGAATCAGTATCTGTCTGCCTGGGATGACATGATCGACAAGCCACGATGCTTTGCCAGAGATGGCCTGCACCTGTCGCCCCTGGGATTCTGGATACTGGCTAAGGCTCTAGCCACCCCTACAGTGCCTTTTTTAGGCAAGGTTCAAATGACAAATTCACCACCCTAACAGGTACAGGCAAGAAGAATCTGAGGGTATTGCTACTCAATGCTAGAAATCTAAACCTCAAAATGCACTCTCGAGGCACTCCTTAAAATGGAGAACATCGACATCTGTGCAGTGACAGAGACCTGGTTCAAGGCTCCAGAGAGTACCCCTGCATTACCAGGCTATAATTCATACCACACCTTTCGGCCACCTAACCTGGACCGAAACACTAAAGGCAGAGGCGTGTCCATATTCATTAAGGATATCCACACCTCCAGGCTAGTTGCTCAGCATAATGCATCTGAGATTATCCAAGTGCAACTAACTCTGGGCAAGACCATAATCCAAATTGTAGCTTGCTACAGATCACCACCATGTCCCAGGATTCCCACTCCTCATTTCTTAATACACTGGAAAATATTAGGGTACAACCTAACACCCTAATAATGGGCGATTTCAATTACCATACCATTAACTGGGAAAACTACTCATGTACAAACTCTTGTGCTCAACGTTTTCTGGAATTCATAAATTCCAATGCCATGGATCAACTTATCCACACCCCCACCAGGGGCAGCTATATCCTAGACCTGGTTATTACCAACATGGGCAACCGGTGCTCCACACCAGAGGTCAATTCCTCATTGGTCAGATCCGACCATAAGCTAATCACCCTAGACATCCACATCCCTCCCCCACCCCCCATTAGGGAAACCACAGTAAAAAAATTCTCCAAAGCCAACTTCACGCTTCTTAAGACAGAAGTGGCAAACTTCACGACACCCATGCTGATGGACAATAGAGGTATGACTGCTGAATCCTACACAAATGCACTTTATAAGCACTTACATGAGTGCATGGATCGTGCAATCCCTAACAGAACTAAGATGCTATCCTCCAAAAAAGGAAGCCAATCTGGTGGTCCCCTGCCATAAACAAACTCTACAACAGAAGAAAGAAACTGTTGCAAAAAAGAGTAAAATCCCATGATTGGTGAAACTCCCTGGTCAGCTTCAATAAGAAGCTGAGATCTCTCATAAAATCCTCCAAAGCTAGTTATGAAAACAAAATCGCCACTGACTCTAAAGACAACCACAAAGCATTCTATAGCTATGTCAAGAATCTCAATGGCAACACTCAGATCTGCTCTGAGTTACAGCACAATGGCACTAAATATACAGAACCAACGGATATTGCCAACATCCTGGCAGATAGGTTCAGTGCTAACTTTACCCCTCTGTCATCCCCTAAAGGGCCCATCTCTACACCAGAAGAATGCAAAGTTCCTGTAATCACGGCTGCACAGGTAAAAAACACACTATCCAGAGCCAAGAACACAGCATCCATGGGACCTGATGACATCCCAGGCTGTGTTCTACATGAACTACAGAACGAACTGGCAACCCACCTAAGTACCATGTTCAATCATAGCCTCACCTCAGGCTATGTGCCCACTGAATGGCGCACAGCAACAGTTATCCCACTCCACAAAGGGGGAGCTACCACAGACCCCGGAAACTACCGCCCCATTAGCCTAACGAGCCTGGTCTGCAAGGCTATGGAGCGTATCATCATGGAACTTATAAACAATGACACTGGTAATCTCCAAACTCAGGACCCCACCCAGTTCGGGTTTGTAAAAGGCAGATCATGTCTCCTAAACCTGATAGACTTCTTTGAAGCAGACACCAAAGCCGTAGATGAGGGTAAGGTGGTTCACACAGCCTATCTAGATCTCGCCAAGGCTTTTGACACCATCCCCCACTCTGGAATTATAGATAAACTCACTAAACTAGGTATAAATCCCTATGTCACAAGATGGGTTGCCAACTGGCTCACTGACAGAACCCACACTGTGAAAGTAGCAGACTCTAAATCCAGCTTCAGACCAGTGACAAGTGGAGTACCACAGGGTTCAGTCCTAGGTCCTCTCCTGTTTGGTATCTACTTCTCTGAAGTACAGGCCAACACAGAAGGTCTTTGGCTAACAAAGTTCGCAGATGACTGCAAACTAGGAGCCATAATCAAAACTCCAAAAGATGTGGACATCCTACAAAAGGGCCTTGCTGAGACAGATGCCTGGTATCAAAGCCATGGCCTCAAGCTCAATGCCAAAAAGTGCATTGTCATTCCTTTTGGTAAAAACTCAGTACCCATGAACTACCACATAGGTGGTAGTCTACTTAACACCGAAAGTGTGATAAGAGACCTTGGGACACAGGTGGACAGTATTCTCTCCTTTGATAATCACATCGCTGCAGTAGTCAGGAAATCCTTCTATGTGGCACACCTCATCACAAAAGGTTTCTCATCCAGGAAAAAAGAGGCCATTGTTCCCCTCTACTCGTCACTCATTAGACCCATTATAGAGTACAATGCCCCTTTTGGTATGTACCTCACAAGACATCTACAACAACTGGAAAGGCCACAGAAATACCTCACAAAGAGGATTACCGGCCTCAAAGAGATGCCCTATGCAGACCGTCTCAAAAAACTGCAGCTTTACTCTGTTGCATATCGCCTACTCAGTGGCGATCTCTGCCTAACACACAAAGCTATGTCAAACCCAGAGCTTTTAGACATGCTTTACTTAAAGAAATCCCAATCCCTATGAGCTACACGCTCTAGTGACCTAAACCTCGTCACCGCAATAAACAGAACATGCTGGAGGGATAGATTCCTGTCCCAGAGACTTCCCATACTCTGGAACAAACTACCTATCTATATCAAACAAAGCTCCTCATTAGCACTCTTCAAGGAAAATCTTGATGATTGGATGGGAGATAGGAAATTCACCTCGGGGATCACTTCTGTGGCTCTGCTCAACAGTGGCACAGGAAAATAATTTTCTTGGGTGGCAAAAGCCAGGGTACCTTTGGCTAGGCTTATACAGGCCCTAGGGCCAATAGCCTAGTACCTACCTATGAGCCTATGAACCTATGAGAGGGTATGTCCTGGTCCTGCTCAGACTGTCTGGCAAAACATTTTGCTCTCATGGAATGGAAGATGCTTGTAGAGTGAGACTGTGCTGAATGCTATATCCACAGCTCCCATGCCTAATTTTCAGAGTGGATAAGGTCTGGAATTCCCGTGATTATGTACCACATACTATGGTGTTGTCTGTAACCACATGTAATGATCCTGGGATTCACAGATGATTGAGAAAGTTGAAAACATTCATTACTGACAACATCTCTTTTATGTTTATGTATTTTGGTCTGTCTTTTTTTGTTCCAAAGACCCTGTGTTTATACCTCCAAAGACACAGCCCCCAAGCAAAATCTGAGTCATCTGTTGTTACAGCCTACAGTGGAGCTGGAAGGTAGAATGAGAGACTTGCATTCAGATAATAGTGGTCTATCTACCAAAACAGTTTCATTTTAACAAATTCCAAAACTGGAATTTGAAAGGTCAATGGGTATTAATGATGGAACCATACAGATTTTAGGCACCATTGAAAATTTGTCTTTTATTAATGTATATTTTGTGTGAAATATGGCTACAGGAATCATGAGAATGATAGATGCCATCAATCTTAAAACCCTGAGAAATTCCTACACCAAAGTGCTGGACTGAGTGGAAAGAGAAATAGATCTAGAAACAGATCTACTTTATCCTATTAAGAAAAGCTTTTTCAATACGCGTACACAGGGGGTACCCCAGGAATGCCATTCTATTGAATGGAATAAGACAAGAATTTTTACTGTTCTGAAAACCCATTTTGAGAAGGAAATCGAGAAATTTGAGAGACTCTTGACACTTTGAAACTTACTCTGCAAAGATAAGCAAGTCTTCTAAATAAGGAATAAAGTTTACAGTCTGCAGTAGGCTGTCATTTGAGCTAGATGTCTTGTGAATACCTTTGTGGTAGAGGATAACACAAAGGGTAATGCAGAGAACTGAAAGTGTAATACAGACACGGAAAACCCTTAAAAAGAAAATGTTTGAAAACTCTGGCTATAGTAACGGTCATCTTTTAAATCTAAGGTTACCAAAAAAATGAAAACAGAAATAAGAGGCAGCAGGTTGAGAAACGAAATACCCATGATGTTTCTTTCTTTGATACTAAAAACATCCTAAAACAAAGACCTTTCTCTGTAAGAAGGGGGGGGGGCAATATTACTCCTAAAGCCATCAAATGCTGAAAGACAGGGGAAAATAAGGAAATCTGAATTAAATCTGAAGTTATTCTCAAGGCAATATATAATTATTGACCATGGGATGGGTAAGGTCAACCTCTAACCAAATGGGATAGGTTAATTTGAGCCTCTTCTTCTTACCTTCACACGAAATAAACAACAAATCTGAAGATCTGAAAGATTTAGTTCTTTCAAGCCAATATCCAAGCTGTCTGTGAACATCCAAAGTATGGAGTATCCTTTCTCCATCATTTTTTAGGTTCAGGAAAGAAAGCAGGAAGATGGATAGTTTGACTGAAAGTAAACTTTGATACTGCTTTAGCCATAAAAGAAGTATTAGTTCTCAAATAAAGCCTGTCTCTGCAGAAAATCAGATAGGGTTGACTCACCATAATAGCTTGCAACTCAGTATTCTTCTTGCAGAAGTCAGAGCAATCAGTAAAACAGTTTTTCACATTAAGAGCCTCAAGTCATCCAGATTAACTGGTTCAAATGGAGCATATGTTAGCTTCTCTAACACAAAATTAAGATCCAAAGGAGGGGCCACAGGTTTTCTTGGAGGCCTCCTGTGCAAAAATCCCTTTCAAAAACATTTTCACATGAGAATGCATTGAACGAGGAGGCTCCATGGGTAGGCATGTTGAAATGAATGATAAATGAATCTTGATGGAGTAGTAAGAAAGGCCATAGGATAATAACTCATAAAAATATTGCAAATCCAGAGAACAACTATCCCTGAATGGATGCTAGTTATGTTGTTGACACCAAATGGAAAACCTTTTCCATTTGCTAATGTATGATTTGCTAGTAGTAGGCTTTATTGCCTCTATTAATACATGCTGCACTTCTTCAGTAAACAGTTGCCTAAAAGGAGTTAAGACTCTGTCATCCAGATAGTCAGTTGAAGATGACTGGGTTCAAAGTGTATCACCCCCCCCCCCCGATCTTATGTTAGAAGATCCATTCTGTGAGGAAGCTTGTTGTAATTGCTCCTGACCATTTCCTAAAGAAGGGAGAACCATTGTTGCCTGTGCCAGGAGGGAGTCATCATCACAATGATTGGAGGGATTCTATTTGAATCTTTCAAAGTACCCTGGATATTAATGGAAAGGGTGGAAAAGTATACAGGAATATCCCTATCCAAGAAAGGGAAAGTCATCTGTCTTCCAGGCATCTTGCATGAAATCCAGGAGCAGAATTTTGCCTGTTGATTGTTCAGAGAGGAGGCATATAGGTCTATTTGAGGAACTCTCCACAGATGGATCAAATTTTGGAAGACTCCCTCATTTACTTTCCATTCTTGAGGGACTACCATTGTCTTGCTCAGCTTGTCTGCCACAGAATTTTGCTCTGATGGAATATAGGATGCCAGTAGAGTGAGACTGTGTTGTGAAGCTATATCCCAACTAACATGGCTAGTCTGTAAAGGAGATATGACCTGGTTCCCCCTTACTGATGTACCACATGACTGTGGTATTGTCTGTAAAAACACCAAAAGGCCAGCATAGTAGTTCCACAGTTTAATGTGAGGTAAAAAACGGACAAAAATGTCCAACTCAAAGTGACTCTCAGTAACTCAAACTAGTTTCGGCACACGCCTTCTTCAGTGAGTGTAAAAATGCAGACATGTGGACCACAACCAGACGTCAATATATATTACTACTAACCAATAGGAAAAGAGTCAATTTGCTTCAGGCTCATGATACAAAAGTAAATTAACACAGTAGAACTAAAGAATATACATACATGACACATGGATGTATATATATACATTTAAACAGAATAATAATTCCAATAAAATGTACAAGATGATGAAAATGGCAAAAATGTATAAAAATATATGACAATATAAATTGTATCTACATCTTACTATAATCTGGAATCAATATTCCTAATAAGATTATATATCCATAACCACAAAAAAATGAATATTAAAGGTGTATTTATAACAAGATCAATCTAAGTATGTTATACTATATGTCCAAACCATGATACAATGACTGTCATATATTAATAGATCATAAATGGTCATTCAGACCAGGTGGAAATAATGCACCAAGATGTGTAATCCAGTATTTTTCTTTGTGACTTAATATCCCTTGCCAACCTGTTTGGTTGTGTCTATTTCCAGTGATTTTATCTATAATGGTAAACATAAATTTGGCACTTGGATGTTTAGTAGTATGTAAATATAGAGCATTGGACAGTTTGTGATTACAAATATCACTCCGATGTTTCCCAATTCTGATTCTCAATGAACGTGATGTTTTGCCAACATAGAATGATTTACATTGGCATGTTGCCAAGTAAATAACCCAACTAGTGGAACAATTACCAAAGACTCTAACATCATATACTTTGCTAGTATTAGAACTTGTAAACTGTTTTAACTGGTTAACTTGAGCACATGAAATACAGTGTCCACATCGAAATGTTCCTAATAATTCATTCCCCGTAATGGTAAGTTGTTTATATTTCGCTCCACCACTTTCCCTCTGCTTATAATGGGAAAACAATGTCCCCAGTGTTTTTCCTCGCCTAAATGAAAACGAGCACTGGTTGTCCAGGATACCCCTCAAAAATTCATTGGCTAACAGGATATTCCAATTATTATTCACTGCTTGCCTAACTGTTGTATGATTTTTGCCCAAAGTGGTGATGAGTCTGATGTTTTCACAATTAGAATGTTTACTTTTCTCCCTATATTCCAACAATGTATTCCTTTCCTGCCTGTCCGACCAAATTCTGGCAGATTCAATATCAAAAATGGAGTAACCTCTATCCAAAAATCTGGATTGTAAATCAGCCTTCGCATATGTGTAATCCTCATAAGAAGAATTGATTCTCCGTATTCTCAAATATTGAGATTTAGGAATGTTGCGGATGGTGTGACGTGGATGCATGCTGGTTGCATGTAACAAAGTGTTGAACTGGGGATATTTCCGATGGATTTTGGTGTTAAGTGTATGGCCACTGTTGCGATATACAGTGACGTCCAAAAAATCAATTTTGTCCCTATGTGATGTAATAGAGAATTCGATCCCCCAAATATTGTTGTTAAGATATTCCAAAAATTCTTGGAGATAATCTGCATCAGCACGCCACACCATCCAGCAATCATCTAAATATCTCCTCCATATGTCCATTTCTACCAGGTATATGTTGTGTAGGGGATTGTATATAAGGCATTCCTCTAGGTAGGCCATAAAATGATCTGCGTAAATTGGGGCAAAAGAAGCCCCCATGGCCGTACCCCGCAGTTGCCAATAACAATCCCCTTGGAAATAGAACACATTTTTGGTAAGGACATGTTCAGTCAAGCAGATAAGCAGAGTGTTAAAGCCTGGAGGATATAATTCAGCCTTGGTGAGCCAATGTTCCAAAGCTTGAAGCCCTGCCCAATGTGGTATGCTGGTATAAAGAGATTTTACATCCAATGTACACATCAACCATTCGGGCTCAAGCTGAGTATCCTCAATGATTTTCAAGAATTGTGTTGTATCCTGGATTCTAGCCCTGACTAATGGTAGTAAAGGTTTGAGGAATTGAGTTAAGAATGCAGAGAGTGGTTCAGTAAGTGAGCCATGGCCAGAAACAATTGGCCTTCCTTGCACTTTTATCTCTCCTAAAATTGCTCCCCAGCAAAGTCCGAGGCATCTGTAATGACTAACCGTTTTGGAGCAGAGAGGGAGAAGGGAAGGCCTAGATTTAAGGAAGGTTGCTGTCTCCACCAAGTGACTTCTCTTCTGACAAACCACAGCACTGGAATTTGAAAAGAAGGGATGTTAGTACTGTGACAAAATAGACTTCAAATATCACGGTATCTTCCTCATTAGCATCTTGCCGAGAGTATCATGAAACCCAAAATCCTGAGTTATTCCCTCCCACTGTGAAACGTCTAAGTGGAAAGCCTTAGAAATAGATCTAAATATAGATCTATTTTTCCTGTAGAAGAAAAACTCTTTGAACTGAGGTATCTAGCTGACACCCTGGGGAACACAATCCTGTATGAAGGAGTGAAAAAGAATTTTGAATGTTCTCTTCAAGTCCTAGCTTATGTAAGAGATGTCTCACTTACGTGAGAAATTCCTGACACTTTGAAAAAGACTCTGGAAAGATAAGTTAAGTTGTCTAAATATGGAAAGCTGCCATATATCCTTCTGCAAATTTCCTGCAATTGAAATACAGGAATTCCAGGGCATGCATGTGTAAGATGGATATCCATTTCTCAGAGGCATGTTTCAACGGGTCTACCTGACATTGCCGACAGTCCAGAATGTGGACAGCCATATGGCCGACACCATATGATCGACATTAGGATTACCGACAATGGGAAACCGGCATCTCACTATAGTGCGGAATGGAAAGAATGGATCTATATTAAAGTTACGGGGGGGGGGGGTGGAACGGGGTGGATTTATTCATAATGTCGAGATTTTGAATGTCGGCCATACAGTGTCGACCATATGGTTGTCGGCATTCTAAAATGTCGACATTATGAAGTAGATCCATTTCAACACATAGCCCTGTTTAATTTCAGTCTTCAACTCTTTCTAATTCTGCCCCGTGGTGCTGCGGTAGCGTTGTTGCCTCACAGTAAGACGCTGTCCGGTTCGATTCTCAGCTAGAGCGTCTTCTGCATGGAGACATGCGTGAATGGGCGTACCTTCGTTGAAGGTTGTGCGTCAGGGCTGGTAACTCGGCACGTAAAAATCAACTACCAATCATTAGCGGACCGGAGTTCCGCTGTGGTGACCCCTAACCGGGAAAAGCCAAAAGACACAACAACAACATAGAAAGAGATTTTGATAGCAGACAATGGTTACTTGTCCCATCCAATATATGGTTGCTGTGTTTGCAAACAACCACTCTGCTGAGAGTGTATTCCAGACAGCCATTGATCTTTATGGGAAGCACTATTGATAACATGTAATGTTGAACCAGAAGTATAGAATCTTACTTTGTGTATGCCTGTTGTTGTTAAGTGCCTTTGTGTTGATGATGACTCATAAAAAGTCAAATAATAATGTTAAAACCAAAAGCGGAGCAAGAAAAAGTTCCCAGCCACAAATAAACAGCTCCAACAATTTATTTTAACTGTACTCTGTTAAAATAAATTGTTGGAGCTGTTTATTTGTGGCTGGGAACTTTTTTTGCTTCACTTTTGATACTGACTCATGGCAACACTATGGATTATTGTCCTGAACTTCAGTCAGTTATCACAGCTTTGATTTAGGGGCATCCATAGCATTAGTTATTGTATTAATCCACTACAGTGTCCTACAACCTTCCCAAGCATAATATCTTTTTACAATATGTTTCTTCACATTATGTGTCCAAAGAACACTGAAGTCTTGTCATTTAAGCTTCCAGGGTAATCTCAGGTTTGATCTAGTTCAAAACTGATTTGTTTTTGGGCAGTCCATGATATATGCAATACCCTTCAACAGCTCCACAGTTCAAAGACATTGATTCAGATCCTATCTTGTTCCTTCACTGTCCAGCTTTTACAATCATATAATATTACTGCAAATGCCATAACTTTAACACTTTGAATGTTTGTACATGAAAACATATCTCTGTATTTGAAGTTCTTATCTAAATGTCTTTTACGACCTATTAGTTATTCTGTTGTATATTTTTCATGCATCATTATGAAACATGCATAGTAGGAAATCTTTTATCTTGTATATAATGTATTGTCAACTTTGCTTGCCTTATATTTTGCTTATTTTCTTTTATTGTATTCACATATTGTACTACTTTATTATTGTCTTAATATTTATAACCATTGTTCAATTTTTTAAATTCTGTTTAATGTGTACTGTGGAGCTTTTCTCCCCAGGCTTCCGCTGAAAATGGGTTCATACCCAGTCGGACTTTTCTGGTAAACAAATGTCAAATAAATAAATAACTATTCTGACAATAGTGATTTGTCATTGGATTTCTTGACCACTTGTCATTTACACTACTGATCACTGATCCAAGTCAGGCAGAAGTTGTCTACTGTTTCTTCTTTGTCAAAAATTAAATTATTTATTTTGTCATTTGTCAAGATATTTTCTCCAGTGTTAATGTGTAAGCCCATTTAGAGATTATGATATACAGAACTTTCAGTTCGCCCTCACTTTCAGCCACTACCATGGTATCATCTTCATAACAAATTTGCCATTAAGTCTTCTGCCAATTTTCAGACCGTTGATTTCTGAATGCAGTCTTTTTTTTTCTCTCCGATTTATTCTACATGCAAAATGAACAGGTATGGGGAAAGTATGCAGCCTTGTCATACACCTTTACCAGTTTTTAGCTAGTCTGTTTCTCCTTGTTCTGTCTGAACTGATGCTTCTTAACTGATGCAATGTTGTGCATGTCCATAATGAACTGGAATTTATATAACAATGGTGACATCACTGAATAAATGACTTAGTCTCATAATCAACTGACTACTTTAATTAGGTGCTTTAAGTAATTGGGATTTGTTTACCCCATCCTTTTTCAGAAAAACAACAGTGGAGTATTACCCACAACTAAAAAAACTCTTAATTATAAAACAGGCACTTGGTAATAAAATTAGTCTGGAAATAGCTCCACAAAATATTTATTTAGATTTGTCTTACATAAAACATGGTATCCAGGTAGTGATTATGAGTTTGTATATTATTTATTTATTTATTTATTGATTATAATTTGATTACCCTGAAGGTCCAACTAGGTAAGCCCATTTTCAGCAGAGGTCCGGGGAGAAAAACTCCAAAGTATTACACAACATTTTAAAAACAATTTTACAACCTTTAAAAATAATACAAAAAAAACAACTACATTATAAATAATTATACCTAATTAAACATAATATGAAAACTTTGATTAAGAATAAATACAAGTTTTAAGACAATAATTTGATATGTAGAGAAACTTTATTCAGTTTATAGAGAAATTAAAGGTAAGTCTGTACAATACAAACATGAATTGCAATATGAAGTAAGAGAAAGGCCGGCTTATGGTATATTTAGAGAGAAAGTCAGGGAAGAAAAACTGATAGAAGTAAGGAAGTGAGTGAAGAAGGGGGAGTAAAGAGGTATAAGGTATGAATAGGTACTTATTCACATTTAGGTATATATTTTATCCTGGTGTTGAGCAAGAACAGGGACATTTTTTGGCTAGGAATTCTTTTTTTCACCAACAGTGAATCCTGCCCAGTGTTCTTAAGCATATTACATGTTTGTGTTGTACAGGGACTGGAACCCACTTTAGTGTAGTCACTGGGTTTTGTCTACCCCTTCCTTTTTTATAAAAACTAACAGTGGGGTATTGTCCCCATGAAAAAAAAACTCTTAATTATAAAATAGGCACTTGATAATAAAATTAGTCTGTAAATGGGTCCACAAAATATTTATTTAGATTAGTCTTACATAAACCATGCTAGCCAAGCACTGATTATGACTTTCTATATTACTTACTTATTGACATTTGATTACCAGGAGAGTCCAACTGGGCAGGAGCCATTTTTCAGTGGAGGATCAGGGAGAAAAGCTCCAAAGTATTACAAACCATTTTAAGAACAATAATTTTACAGTCTTTAAAAATAATACCAAAAAACAAACTACAGTTTAAATAATCATACCAAATTAGACGTAATATGAAAAAAGAAGTTATGTACTCACCATAACGTTTCATCTGTGTTGTCCACTTTCATTCTTCCTCAACTTATGGGTTTGGATTGGATCCCTCGGATCTGACTCAGCTGTTGCTAAAGCTAGTTGCAAACAAAAACTCTCAAGCTTCTCCCTAAACCAGAGTGCACCAACCCCAAGTACCTCAGATCTTGTTTGCAGATGTTAGCAGAAAGAAATATTGGTTGTCATATAGTGACGAGACTATATCTGGAGCTCAAAATCATGGAAGTGACGTCCCCTAACCACTCACTCTTCCAGTAGTTTTCTAAGGATGGGGGTTGGAGGAAGAATGAAAATGGACAGCACAGATGGTAGGTTATGGTGAGTACATAACTTCTTTATCTGACGTTGCCCATTTTCATTCTGCCCTCAATTTATGGGACAGAGTCCCCAGCTACCTAAAATCCCAGGTGGACTCAAGGAAGGATATTCCTGAGAATCATTGAACCAAATGATGCTCTACCTCTGGAGACCAGATCTACCCACAGTAGTGGTGCTGCAGTAGCGTTGTCGCCTCACAGCAAGACGTTGTCGCGTTCGATTCGCAGCTAGAGTGTCTTCTGTGTGGAGGCATGCATGAATGGGCGTGCCTTCGTTGAAGGTTGTGCATCAAGGCTGGTAACTCGGCATGTAAAAATCCACTACCGAACATTAGCGGACTGGAGTTCCGCTGTGGCGACCCCTAACCGGGATAAGCCGAAAGACACAACAACAATAAAGGTATGGGGAGTAGCCCAGGTTGCTCCTGCACACATGTCATTCATGGACGCTCTAGAAGGAAAAGCTGAAGAAGTTGCCATGTATCTAGCTGAATGAGCTTGTAATGGTTTTGATAAATCAATGCCCAATTTGTTATAAATGAAAGAAATACAATCAGCCATATGTCTAAAGTTACTTTGGCAACTGGTTTCCCAACTTTATTTCTGAAAATGAAAAAAATAATTGGACAGTTTTCCTGATGTTTTTGTTCTATGTAGGGAAAGATAACATGTATTCCCCCTTGTTAGCACATTTAAAAAAGAATACTGGCAAATAAATGGAATGATTGATATTAGAGTTTGATACCACCTTAGGTACAAAGGATGCATTAGTTCGTAATGTAACTCTATCCTTGTGAAAGATTAAGTATGGTGGTTTTGAAGACAAGGCTTGAATCTCTGAAATTCACCTGGCAGAAGTAATGGCAACTAGAAATATTGTTTTCCAGGACAGATATTTAAGGTCACACCTAGCTGCTGATTCAAAAGGGGGATGGATAAGTGCTTGAAGTACTAGATTCAGGTCCCATGGGGGAGTAGGGTCTTTAATAGGAGGCCTTAAAAGAAGAGTGCCTCGCAAAAAGGCTTTGCAGAGCTTATGACAGGAAATGGAAGAACCTTCAAATCCAATGTAAAAATTCTATATCGCTGCTAACTGGACCTTAACTGCTGAGGAACTAGCTCCTTCTTTAAAAATTACAGCCAAAAAATCAAGGATGTTATGTGCAGGAACTGAAAAATGATCAACATTATTTTGATGTGCCCAGTAAACAAGTCTTCTCCATTTACTGGAGTAGAGCTTAAGTGTAGAAGGTTTATGGTAGGATAAAAGTATGTGTCAGATAGGGGAAGATAGCATAGGTTGTCTGGCTATTAATGGAATTGGAGAAGCAAGGCGGTCAGCTTAAGACTTGGTATATCTGGATGGGTCATGCCTGTCGGGTAAGACAGGAGGTCAGGAGTCAGATCCAGAATCCACGGTTTGAGAAGTAAGTGAGGCCAAATGAAGGGGAACCAAACCTATCGAGGTCAGTAAGGTGCAATCAGGATGACTTTGCTCTTCAACATGGTAGCTTTCTGAAGGAATTTCGGAATTAGCAGACTTGGTGGTTAAGCATAAAGTAAATCGGGGAGCTAATTGTGAAGTACAGTATCCCTCGGTGATTACCTCTTTGGGGGGATTAGGGCAAAGTAGATGCTGCATTTATTGTTTAGGGGAGATGCAAAACAATCACAGCAAGGCTGGCCCCATTTCTGTCAAATTCTTGCCGACAGACCACTCGTGAGGTAGAAGAATGCACCTGCTCAGCTTGTTTGCTATCATGCTGGACTTCCCCAAAATGTGCATTGCTATAAGAAAGCAGTTGGATGAGACTGCCCATTACTACACCTTGACTGCTTCTTAACACAAAGGGTAAGATCTGGTCACTCCTTCTTTGTTGATGTACCAAACTACTGACATATTATCTGTTTGAATTGCAATTGTCCCTGAGGAAAGAGCACCTTGAAAGGCCTGCAACACTAAAAGCACGTCTCTCACCTCTAGGACATTGATATGCAAGCTGGCATCTTCAGGAGACCAAGTGCCTTGGACTGTTTTCTCTAGATAATGCCCCCCCACCCCAACTGGGAAGTGACCGTGATCACTACGGCCTTGAGCTGAGGGAAATGAACAGACGGCCTTGTAGAACTTGATCCGACTGAACCCACTACCTAAGATCCCTTTTGCATGTGTGGGTGATTCATATTGGAGTTGACATGGGTTGGTAGAGTACTGACCACTCTGTTGCTAATATCCACTGTAAATCCTCATGTGAAATCTGGCTAGCAGTACTAGAGTAATAATATCTGCCATTGAACCCAGAGCTTGAAGAATCAAATGGACTGAAATCCTGGTACTGCAGAGTATCTTTCTGATCTATGATCTTATTGTCTGAACTCATGAGGGAGGTAGTGATGCTATGGATGATTCTACGTTTAGAAGTGCCCCTATAAATTCTAAACCTTGAGTTGACTCTAGTTGAGATTTTTCATAGTTAATGGTTATCCCCAGAACAGAACATGTCTGGAAAACCTGGTCTTTTGCCTTTAACAGTTGATACCTGGTCAGGGTGGAAATGAACCAGTTGTCTAGATACAGAAACACCTGGAATCCCTGCAGCCTCAAGTAAGCTACAACTACTGCCATGCACTTGGTAAACACCCTGGGGGCTGTAGTAAGACCAAAGAGCAGACCTCTGAAATGGTAATGACTGACTTCCAGCCAGAAGCATAAGTATGGTCTGGATCATCTGTTCATCTTTATGTGATAGTACTCATCCTGAAGATCTATCGAGCACATCCAGTCATCCTTGCCCAAAAAGGGGAGAATGGACTGAACAGTGATCATCCAGAACTCGGGGCACTGAACTGATTTGTTTAAGTTGCTGAGATCCAGAACTGGTCTCCAGTCCCCTGTCTTCTTTGGCACTAAAAGAAATCTTGAGTAAATTCCAGATTCTATCTGGTCTGGCGGGGCTTCTTTGATGACCTTTTTTTCTAGCAGCCTTTGTACCTGAATTGCTGCCTGTTCCCTCTGACTGGGTGAAACATTGGGGATTTTTATTGAAGTTGGAGGAGAAAGGGAAAATGGTATTATATAACCTTTAGAACTGATCCTCTGCACCCAAGTATATGTTGCTATATCTATCCAGGCTCTCTGATGCAGGGAAAGTTGACCCCCCAATTGCCTTCAGAGAGGGGCAACCGGCCTTCCTTTCAGGAACGCTGGAAGAGTCTGCCAAATAAAGAATCTCTGGAACCTTGGTTTTGCGGGCCACTTCTGCCATAGGGGCGGTGTCTACCATTGGAGTTCCTCCTCTACCCCTGGAGGAACTACCTCCATGTGTGTCCTGGAAACGTCTCTGGGACTTTTTGAACCACATTTGATTCCTGAAAAAGGATCTTTGAGGGGTGGAAAACTGAATGCCCATGGCAGACAGGGTCTTTCCATCCTTTTCACACCTGAATAATGTGTCTTTTACCTTGGGACCAAACAAAGGCTTGCCAGCAAAAGATTGATGCATGAAGACTTGAAGAGCTCCGCAAAGTCACATAAGCACATCCAGGCGTGCCTCCTTATGGAAACGCCTGAACCTGTTGCCCTTGAGGTTCCTTCAGCTACATTTGAAATGAGCCTCATGGAAGAATTGGAAATCGATTGCATGGTAGCCAACTGAAAAGTCATAGATGCATGCACTTCTTCAGAAACGGATCCTGAGAGGGTGTCAGAAAGTTCCTTTATGAGGTCTCTCTGTAACCTGGTGAAATGTGCCAGATAGTCCAGTGACCTTAAAGCGAAGGTTACTGAGGCATATACATGTTTCCCAAACCTGTCCATCGCCCGAGACTCCTTGATGGGTGGGGGTGAACAGTGGAACTCTCCTCAGCATGTTCCTTCTTCTTCTGGCCTCCATTTCATCAACAGACACTCCTTTTGTCCAAGAAGTTTTGGACAAAAGGAGTGTCTGTTGTTGTCCTCTGGTGCTGCCATAATTTTGTCTGGTCTCTGAGGTATTGGTTCAGTGGTGTCGGGATCCTTCCTTGCCCACTGAGAGATCAACTCAATGACCTTGTTTGGGGGTGGGGTCACCCAAGAGATAGACAGGCCAGTACCGAATGCCTCCAGGAATACAGACTCTTTGAAGGGTTGCTGGGCTTAAAGCCACCTCTGTTTCAGGATTTCAAGGATGTCTCCAAATGAGACATCATCAAGAGATGAGCATGGGGACCCTACACTTTCAAAGTCTGTATCTTCTGTGATAGATTCCTTGGGGAAATCCAAGTGCTTCCTCTTGCACATCTTTTTCTTGGGGATCTCCTCAGTGGGCTGTCTGGGGAGGTATCAGAAGAAGTCGGGGTACCTTGATGGGAAGCCTGGGGTTCAGGTACCAGCTGTCTCTGTGAAGAAGAGAGGGGAGACTCCAAGCACAGAGATGGCAAGGCTGTGGACTGAGGATCTGAGGGGGTAGGAACCATCTGTGTTGCTGAGGTAGACAAGGCTCTCTCCATAACCTCAAAGACAGACCTCCCCAGAGAAGGATATGACCCCAGGTCTGAAAAGGCAAGCTTCTGGACCATAGTCCTTCCCTGCTCTGAGGAAAATCCTCCCGAGGCATATGTCAGAGCCAATCTAACCCAGGCTGAGGCCCAGAGGTGCAGAGATGGCTCCAAAAACTTCAGAGTCAACTCTACCACCTGAGAGCCAACAGGGTAGCCTCAGCTCCAAGAGCTGTCCAGATCTGACTGAAACGAAGTGTTCAGAGCAAGTCTCGGATCCAATGATAAGGATATCCTCAGATCCGAGGTAGATGAAGTCAGACAGCTTGGATCCAAGGACTCTGGGCTCATGGAAGGACTCTGAGGAGAAACTGGTAAGGGAGGGTAATGGAAGATCAGACCTCCTGACTCAAAGGGGTAGGAGCCAAAGGGACACCTGCCAGGCTCTGCACTGAGAGAATTCTTCTCACCAATCTCTCCATATCTTTTTCCATAAGACTCCTAGAAAATCAAGAGGAAATTATAGATGGAGACTTGGGTCTTTCCAAAAAGGATGAATGGACCCTGTAGGGGACAAGGTAAATGGCAGGGGAATATCTGGTCCTTAGTAAGACAACTAGGCTTGATGAAGTTGATGGACTAGACAATGTCTGTGATTGATCTGAGGCAGTCTGATCTGACGACTCAGTCTTTTTATGTTTTGGATCCAACGTTGAGGTCAGATCCAATAATTCTTTTCTTTTTTGCTTTGGATCTGAAGATGAAGTCTGATCCAACATTTTTGATTTTCTTTTCTTATGATGTGATGGAGGAGTCGGAGCCAATAGAGGTCTTTTCCTATACTGGTCTGATGCCAAATATTACAAATGCAAACTAACTGAGCAAAGGTCACTATAACAAACAAGTTGGCCAAGAACAAAAACAAAAATACAGTAAACACCACAGCTAAATTACACACTTTTTAATAGCAGCAAAAAAATAATAAAATGATAAAATTTATGATTAAAACAAACAAATGATAAAGTGTTTTGTGGTTACAGTGCCAGCAGCTACCCCTGCTCTCTGCTGCCAAGTATACTTTGTCTGATTGGTGAAAAGGAGAACTGTTCCCAAATCTCAAAAAAAATCCATTTTATATTAAAAAAATAAGTTGCATTACAAACCAAAACACTAGATAGCCTTAAAAATATACACATGACGACATGCTACACTTTTCATAACAAGCTTTGTATTTCTGCATATCTGAAGAAAAGTGGTGAGGAGTTTAGAATGTTGGCATTCCCACCTTGAAAAACTGTATTAATGACTGCTTCTAAAACATTTACTAAGAAAGCAGCTAAAGTTTAGAACTGTAGTCCTGTAAGGGCAAGGTCAAGGGCCTTTTTACCTCAAGCAAAACAAAAGATAGGGAGGATTCGAAAATTACTTATGGATACTTATGTTATGGCTGTTGCCTTGATACTGTGCGTAAGTAGTTTAGCCATGAATTTTACACGAAATATGAACTGCGTACCTCTTTTGAGGGAAAAAAATGAAAAGCACACTTTAAAAATTTTAAGTTTATAACACATATGCTTAGCACTTTGAACTGATGTTTTAAAGGTTAGAGTTAAGTATAGAGTTTTAGGGTTAGGAATGAAGGTTTAGGGTAAGCATTAAGAATAAAGTTTGGCATTAGCTGACTGTAGTACCTCTGGGTTGGGACTGTGCATGTGCGGGCATGTCCTTCTTAGCTTATGCCACTGCTAGGAATCCCCAAAAAAGTTATTTTTGCACCTACATCTATTTATCTATCCATCAGTCTATGTATATGGAAAATAGAGCACTTGACTTAATGCCTGCTGGGTTTTTATACATTTTATTATTAAGCTGAAGGATAGAAAGTTAATGTCTTGCAATGAAAAATTGTAGTGCTTACTGGAGCTTCCAAATATTTCCATAAATTACATTGAAGCATACATATACAGTTTTTCAATAAAAACGCAGGTAATTTCCTTTTTGCAACCTTTATTTTTGGTAATACTTTCCTAAGGAAGGGCAACACAGTGGTGTTAGCAGTAAGTGGCATGATAATGTTGAAAATAAAAGCCTAATAGTCTAGAAGAAAATGACTGATAAAAATGGGTAAGAGAAATTTAATGCAATTTAAAACCGTTTCACTTTGCTCATAACATCAATGATCACTACTTAATAAATATTTACGAGAAATGCTTCATCAGGTTTGCATCACCGTTATTAAGAAGCGCTGTGAAGTGATGGTACAAGTAGGATTTGGGAAGCATTTGCTACTGCACATCCTGGGAGGTACTACAAAGAAGTTATGTCTTGATTTTTACAGTTAAGGTTAGGGCTTTAGGGTGAGGAATAGCTTTTTCTGAGTTACAGTTAAGAGTCTTAGGTATAGAATTAGGAAGAGATCTTTAGAGATAGGTTTAGAGATCAGGATTTAGGGTTAGCATTAGGGATACAATTTTAGAGTTAAGGATAGGGTTAAAGTTACCACATTTAAGTGTCATTTGCTATTCACAAGATTGGGTGTAACTCGTTTAGCATGTTAGCAAATAACATATATGAATTAATTATATTTGATACTATAATATAAGTAACCAACATACTTATGTCTTGTTTGCTCACGCTGCCTTTGGCCTAGGTCATAACTGAAAAGGGTCTTTGGTCAGCTCCATTTATCTAGCAATCAAATAAATCTATCTCCTCCAAATCAGTTCAATAATACAGAATGACAGGGCAAATGTTCCTGTGTAACAACATTCCTGAGGTAGATCAAAACACAAAGGAAACAAAGAACTTTAAACTCCCAAGAATGATGTTATTACGTACACAGTCATGGAGTGCCTTACTGCTATTATTGGACGACACAGTGGTGCAGCAATTTGTACTGTCGCCTCACAGCAAGAGGTTCTCCAGTTCAATTGTCAGTTGGGGTGCCTTCTGTGTGGAGTCTGTATGTCCTCCCTGCGTCCGTGTGGGTTTCCTCCGGGTGCTCCGATTTCCTCCCACATTATAAAGCCATGTGCCTGGAGTGTTTCTCCCACGGCCTTCGCTGAAAATTGGCTTGTTCCAAGTCAGACTTTCCAGGTAAACAAATGTTAAATAAATAGATAAACAGTTCATTTTCTAAAAGTAATATTACTATCCTTGTTGCTGATAAAAGCAGGAATGCCACTACGCAATATCATCATTATGCCTATAACGCATTATCTAGTCAGATATCTTAATTCATATAACCATTATATAATCAGTCATGCTGCAGTCTAAGATATTAATCCAATATGCTATTTTGCACAGGATTTGCATTATATTTTTTTCTGAATGAGATCTCATCAACAACTTGTATAGTAATGTTAGGCTTTTACAAGGGGAGATGAGAAAGGTACTTGGGAAGATTGAGGATAGAGTGGACATCTCAACAGAAGATTAAGTAACAAGAAGAATAAAGAAATGGATAGCAGAGATACAAACCTGGAAGGATGACCTCTTTGAATCAGGGGTAACTGAAGTGTTGGCTGGACCACCAATGATCCTGCTTTACAGGTTATTAATAACAGCAGAGGTAATTGGGGGTTAGAGAACAAGTACTATAGTGTGGTTATACTTTACATTTTCTCTTCTCTTTGTCTCTGCTGTCTGTCAAATATTAGTCCCCTTCCTGGTCAGTCGACCCATCTGTTCCATATCACCAAGATAAGGATCAACTGGGAGGGCCTTTGAATAAGATACCCCTCCTGTTGGTTTGAGATTTTTACATGCTAACCTACTCCCCCCAACCACCAGCACATGTATCCAGCAAAGCATACGGGAGGGTATGTGCAATTCGCTGAAGGGAAGGGTATCCCCTCACTTCCTTAAGAAGCACATCCTCTCAGGCAGCCCTGCCCTTAACTAAAGTATAAGTGGTAGTTTCCCTGATCTCCAACAAGGAAACCACAGCTACTTGTATGCCTCTTAGTGCTCTCATCCTCTTCTCCCCTCCCGGGAGGTTAGCCAGTCATACTCCTTTGTCCACCTGGCTCCTTCCGTGCTGGGGCTACTAACTGAATCCTATTCACCAGGGTCACATTCAGGATTCCATCCTCTGTGCCATACAGCCAGGCAGAGGTACTGGGATTCTACTGCATACAAGGAACTTGGGGGTGTGCAGGAAATTAGGCAATAACAGAAAACAGTGAACCATGCGTAAGTCCCAGTCATGAATGCAATGCTGTTTTTTCTTACTTCAGTACATTAAAAAAAAAGCTGTTGGAACATGTTTTACATCACCAATTGTTTGGCAAATAAGGAGGATGAAGTTCTAATACCTGTCATTAAAATCAAACGATTTTCGTGGGAAATAGGGCAAAAATAATGCAGCACAACCCAGAACAGTTTTTGCAACATACATTTTCTGAAATGGGACAGGGAAAGTAAGAGGGATTAAAACATTTATACAACAGGTTTTGCATCTACATGCATTGTTCTTAAATGAGCAATAAGAAGTATGCAACTCTGTTTGACAATATTCACTGACTGTAATCTTCACTGGTTCACCATTAAATCAATCATTTTATGCAGGACATGGCAAAAGTATGAGGCAAAATCCTAGTCATTCTGCAAGATTGGAAAGTTGCACAATTGTTTTTTGTTAGATGGATTCGTTAGCATCGGACAGTGATTTGCTTTTTTAACCGTCAGCATTAGGGTTAGTAATAAGCATAGCTCTCAACAGAATCAGAGACAAATCCAGAAATAATTAGGGATGCATTTTAAAATAGTGGTACTATTAGCTAAAATGTTGACAGAATACGAGAATGTGAATTAATATACATTTCTTGAAGTAAAAGAAGTCTACAACTCTAGTTATTGTCACTAATTACTAAGTATAATTCATTACTTGTTTTCCAAATGTCACCAGTTTTAGGAGAGATTAAGAGGGACAGAGCTAAAATTTGAATCAAAATCATGGACAGTCGAAAGTTATGGTAAGGTTTAGAATGTTACTGCAGCAGTATGCTGCTGTCAAACTACGCTACTGCCATAACATTCTAAGCAGCACGGACACCCACAACATTGGTCCAGTGTTCTCCATTATCAGTGAGAATTACAGGGCAGTGTGTAGTCAACCACATGCTTGCCTGGGTGAAATTATGGGAAAACTCCTTACGGACTGGCTTGTAGTGTTCTTGGAAGTGAACAGAATACTGGAGTTCAAATAGTAGGGCATCATGGATAGGAAATCTTGCTATTCTTTGTAATCCAATAATATGACTGGATCACATTGAAGAGGGCCAAGATGATTCCACATAGGCAGTCTTATCTGGATTTGTTGTTTCTTCATTACTTACTTTTTAACCAGGTAAGACATACTAGACAGAGTTGTCTCCTTCTGGTGTGACCCAGGAGTTTTATGGTCTCCTTGATCAACTGCAGTTGCACTGTATACAAATGTCGACTGACAAAATCAGACTTGGCACTTCACAATAGTCATGTACTTGGTACAAGCGCTGGTTCTTGACTTCAGCACTAGCAACTAACTTCTGATCAGTAGTCTATCTGTAGGAACAATTTAGCAACTTTTAGTCTATGTGCTTCATTTGGTGGGGAACATGTGACTCTTGTTTTCTTAGTCATTTATGTTGGCAAGACCAGTTGCACGGTATCTTACACATATGGAAGCATTTGCCTCAAGGACAGATATAGTGTATTAATAAATAAACCACTAAGTATGAACTAGATGAGGAAAAACAACAAAATCTTTATTACAATTTAAGAGCTTTTGACTTACTAGTATTCATCAGAACGAACAAATACAAACAATTAGTGGCTTAAATAGAAAAATTAATTTATCACATGACCTATCTGACCAAAAAGCATTCCCCTGTCAGGTGAATTTCAATTAACACCATTCCTATTAAACAGACTCCTAGAAAACTGATTGTGAACCGTTATTGCAGTGTGTTTTGAAATATATATAGTATATGCTTGCTTAAATACTGACTTAAGTAGCATTCCTGAAAGCTTTTACACAAAAATGCTATGTCTTTTCATTAATATAGGTTAATTCCACTTTGAGGTGGTGCTTAGAGGTTGGAGATCACATTGACATAATTTCAAAACTTCACATGCTAGACAACCTGTCAAATTCCATGAAATAAATGATTAGCTTATACTGTGGTTTAGTGATTTCGAACTAGGAAGATGACAGTGACTCATACACAAGAAGTTATATAACTTGGGGTTAGACAAAAAATTTCAGTAATATCATTTGTAAGGAGAGGTTGGCATCCCTCTTTACCACTTTACAGGGCACAAGTACAATTTTTTAGACATGCATACCAAAACTGCATAAATGTGTTTTGTTATACTTCTTCAGCATAAGCAGACAAGAATATGTTAACAAGTAGCAGTTCTATTTTCTGTTATGCTTTATAGAGGAGACTATCATCCCTTTAACCCTTGGGGGGGGGGTAAGATGGGTACCAACCTACTGCAAATCATAACAGAAAGTAGCACAACTAAATGCTATGTAGATCACATAACAAGGACACACATCAGATAAAATAAATTATTGTTCGTTTCTGTCTATGTATACATCAAGTTATTACTATAATGAGGAGCAGGAATAAAGGGACAGTAAATGATACAGAATAGACATAGTGATTTTGCAGAAAAGATTTCCAGGATACCACTCAGCTCTTAAACATAGTAGTATGGGGTGATGGCTTCAACATTATGTTATCTAAATAATTTTTAGCTAATTCTACTTTCTGTTACACTTTGTAAGGAAGACAAGTTTCCCCTTTAGCCATTCCCCAAATACTTTTTGATACTGCTATAAAAGGGAGTTAGCAATAGCATACTTTATTGTGTATCTTGAATTGCTATGTTCTTTTTTGCCTAATTCATCTTATGCAGACTGTTCTGGTAGAATATGCACAAAGAACATAGATGCTTAAACTATGCATGTCACTATAGTATTACAACTGGCAGTACATAATAGTACTTAACGACTGAAACTCTAATAATAACACTATGTTTTAGATTATGCATGGAAAACATGAAGTTCCTACCGAACACCCTGATATTGGGCAATTTCAATTACCCTACCATTAACTGGGAGAACTATTTGAGTACAAACTCCCAGGCTCACCACTTCCTGGAATTTATCAACTCAAATGCCCTGGATCAGCTGGTAAACTCCCCTACTAGAGGCCATAACATATTGGACCTGGTCATCACCAACATGGGCGACAGGTGTTCTGCACCAGAGGTCAACCCATCACTGGTTAGATCAGACCATAAACTAATCACCCTGGATGTCCACATCCCACCACCACCCCCAACCAAGGAAACCACAGTGAAAAACTTTTCTAAAGCAAACTTCACCTTACTTAAGGCAGAGGTGGTAAGTTTGGCGATATTGTAGTTGAGGGCCTCACCAGATGCGCAGTGGCAAGCCCCGCCCAAAACCCACCCCCCTGATATGTCATTCATGAATATGCATTCCCTCCGAATGTACAACCGAAGAAAAAGTGCACTGACATTGTAATATGACAGTAAATATAACCGTAAACTGTTTACCAACATCTGTAATTGACAAGTTTTATTGCACTAATAATATATACTAATAATCAGCAAAGAAACAAAACCGTCAAACACATGCCGTCAGGCTTTTTACCGTGTAGCATTATAGTTCTCTTTGTCAGAGTCGGAATGCGATGGTTCACTGTCCCAATTCCCAATTAATGTCCAAACAGACTCTTTTTTTTTTGTTTGTTTTTTGTTTTTTTGGTGCAGGTGTCACAGCCGACAATTCCTCAGTATCATTGGCACGACCTTTTACTAAGAACAGCTTTTTCCTGGGCGATACTGTATTAACCGTTTGCATACATTTAATATTTTCATATCATGTATGCATGAGCAAATTAAATATGCAGACAGGGTTGTCACTCAATTTGTGACACGCCCACTTCTGCGTGAAACGAACTGGTGAGGCCCTCAAGTACAATATCGCCAAGCAGTCTATCTTTTTAAATCTCTCATCTCATTAAGAACTTAAAATGATAAAATTATATTTACTAATTATAATGACAAGTGTCGGCCCAAGGCACACCGAGGGGCAGGGCTTGCTACTGTGCATCTTGGCATGTCCTAAAATAAGCCACTTCACTATAACTGAAATCATTACGTCACTGTGTATGTTACTTGAGTTGCATTTGTGAAAACACTATGCATGTGCTACACACATGAGTACTGTCACCAGAAGTCTTCACACACACACACACACACACACACACACACACACACACACACACACACACAGTCTGGAACTCACCTGCATCGTGAAGCCACCCTAGAAAGATACACTTCATTACACTGCCCTGTGTGACCTTTGTGTCATTGTCAAAAAAATGGCAGTCCCTTGCAGTGCAGAGTTTCAGAGAACTAAAAATGAATGTTTTACCTCATGTACTGTAAATCCAAATGCATTATCTCATTCATGTATATAATTATGTATTCTATAAGTTGTTAATGTTACCAAGTTCATTTTAATGTAAGCATGAATGAGTTTACAATTTTAGTATTTTTGGATCATACTCCCACCCACCCCTAGAGACTCTGTATTGTTTACTTTCCAGACACCAAAAATAAATAATGTGTGACACTTGAAAAACGAATCTGTACGCAAGCAAAATAAACGTATTTATCATCTTGATTCATCAAGAAATTAAATAAATAATACTCTTAAAAATACGTGAATTGTATGTCTTTGAATCTTGCCTCACAACGTACTCATACTTTGTTGTTAAAATAAACGTCCTTATTCGACAGTACCTGTAAATAGTTGCGGTTTGTTAACAGCCAGCAAAGCAAGAATTGTGAATTCCACGCCTGTTATCCAAACCTGTGCTAAAACACTTCAAACCCAGCAAAGCGTCCGTTACTATAACGACAAACGAAAAAAACAAAAAAAAAAAAAGCGCTCACGCGCCCGCGCATGCGCTCCCTAGGCTCATGCGTTATGAGAGGTAACAACAAGCGTGAATCTGAATGCTATTTGATATTAGAGATAGTAGCTGCGATAACGCAGCATTCCCTTGTGTACTGCTTGCTGCCTGTATTAGGGTGGTATTACATTTTTAGGTGGAGGATACTGGCTTAAAGCAAGCAAATCATTTTGTCTACTCTTAACGTAGTCCAGATTTGGACGAGCGAGCGAGTACGGTACGGATTTAGAACGCGAAAGTATTGCTGTTTTAGTTGCACAAATTCAGAAACAACTTGCAAGTCCAGAAAGAAATCTGTGTTTGCGCATTTTTCAGTTGGGACTAGAGTTGCCACCTTTTCAAATAGCCAAAGTGGGACTTTTTTGGTACAGACATCAGATTTTACAGGCCGACACATACATACCCACGGTCGGTACAAAGGATAGAACTTAATTTTTTGCCTGAATGAAAGCTTATTCTTGTAGCATTTTAGTTGCTTATTCTGTTTCTTATAACATTTAGGTATTTTAGATACAGAATAACATTTATGCAACTATTACATAAAATATAGGAAATAATTTTGTCTTAAAATCTCAGGACATTTGTCATTTTTACATTTTTTTGTCAGAACACAACTGCCCAAAGAGGGACTGTCCCTCGCAAAGTGGGACAGGTGGTAAGACTAATTTGCAGTGCCACCACTGCACAAAACAGAGAGAGAATGTGTGTAATAATTAATACTTAAACACCTTGCGTGTTGTTTTTGTTGCTGCATGTGGGATATAATAACATTCAGACAATTATTTAAATCTGTAGTAACCCCCCCCCAAGAATACAACATCGTATTTGGTCATGGTGACCACCACCAGACTGGACACGCTGGCGAACCCAGCAGCCACGCAATTGTGGAAGCTAACAAGGACTGAAAGTCTTGCGTATGTATACATACATTCCTCTCAGCTGACTAACCAAATTTTAGCTCTGTCCCTCTCAATCACTCCTAAAACTGGTAACTTTTGGAGGAAAGATGGTGAATTACACTTAATGTCAATAACTGAATTTATTGACTTCTTTTACTTCAGAAAATGTATATTAATTCACCTTCTCTTACTCTGTCAATGTCTCAGGTTAATAGAACTAATATATAAAATGTGTTCCAGATTGTCATTTTGGATACTTAGGATCAGTCGGCAATATTGTAGTTGAGGGCCTCACCAGTCTCACTAGTCTTATATGTAAAGCCATGGAAAGAATTATCATGGAGATGATCAATAGAGATATAGTAAACCTCTAGACACTGGACCCAACCCAGTTTGGTTTAGTCAAGGGCAGATCATGTCTACTCAACCTGGTGGACTTCTTTAAGAAGGTCGCCAAAGCAATGGATGAGAGCAAAATCGTTCAAACTGTCTACCTTGACATTGCCAAGGCATTTACCACAATACCCCACTTGGGCATTGTTGACAAACTCAAGAGGTTAGTTACAACCCTATATGTCACCCAGTGGATAGCCAACTGACTCACAGACAGGACCCAGGAAGTTAGAATTGGGGAGTCCACCTCTACAAAGAGGCCAGTCACAAGAATAGTCCCTCAGGAATCAGTCCTTGGACCACTCCTTTTTGACATTTACTTCTCAGAAGTCAAGGCCAATGTCAGTGGTCTCTGGCTGACTAAATTTGCAGATGATTGCAAATTAGGAGCTGTCATTGAATCTCATACTAACACAAATGTTCTCCAGGAGGGGCTGACACAGATAAACAACTGGTGTCAGTGCCATGGACTAAAACTAAATGCCAAGAAATGTATAAGAGTGTCCTTTGGGAAATCATCCATCCCTGGTAACCATCATATTGACAACACACCCATTAGTGCTGACCCAGTAGTCTAGAGACTTAGGGACACACACAGATAATAATTCATAGATTAGTACTAGGCTAACTGCTCTTGTGGGCCATTTTAAGCCTAGCCAATTACCCCATGTGAGAATCAAACCCTGCACCTTGTGTTTGTAAGGTAAACACCTTAACCATTATGCCAACCTCCGACTAATCTAGCCTTTGATCATCACTTGTCTGCAGTGGTGAAGAAATCATTCTGTGTTGCACAACTTATAAACAAAGGTATGGCATCTAAGTCCAAGGAAGTCATTGTTCCACTGTATTCGGCATTCATCAGACTTATCATTGAGTAGAATGCCCCCTTTGGTATGTACCTAACCAAGTATATCCAACAACTGGAATATCGACAGAGGTTCCTCATTAAAAGAATACAGGGCATAAGTAATATGTCCTACGCTGACAACCTCAAGGGCCTATCCTTGCATTCTATCTCCTACAGGCTTTTGAAGGGAGATCTATGCCTGGCATACAGGGCATTGTCAGACTCCACTCTGATGGACCTCCTTCATATTCACAAAACAAACAGCACCAGAATTACCTGTTCTAAAGACTTAAACCTTGCCTGTGATATAAATAGGACCTGCTGGAGAGATAGGTATGTATCCCACAGACTAACCTGTCTATGGAACAGGCTCCCCATCCATGTAAAGCAGAGATCCTCACTAACCCAATTCAAGTGCAACTTGGACAGTTGGATGGGAAATCGGAAATTCATCCCTGGTTTGACACCTATGTCTCTAATGCAAACAGGTAATTTGTAAATGGTTCATCTCCTAGGCCCACGGTTCCACTTATCAAGGGTGTCAGAACTTGTCAGAGATTCAGGATGCATGGCTAGGCTTAAAAAGGCCCTTGTGGTCATTAGCCTAGTAAATACCTATGAACCTATTAATGAAAAGATTTATACAGTCATAGTTAAAATTAATACAGTTAATGTATTTTAATTAATACATCTCCAAATCATCAAAACAGTAGTTAGAAATGTACAGCTCTGTAGCTAAATAAATTACCTTTCATTTTCTGTCAAAAAAAGCAATCAAATTAAAACTTGCAACTCTAGTGTTATCCTAAATGATGGTTCTGCTTTTCAATTTCCAATAAATAGTTTAATGATGATGATGATAAAAAATAAGTAATTGTACTATTACAAATACACAAAAGTAATGCGTCTGACTGGGTCATTATTGATGTGATTCACTTTATTAAACAGCAACTTAAATGGCGGAATGAATTTAAAAGACTAGTGAAAACTTATATCCAATATGCAGCTGCAGTACTGATACTCCCATTTTTTTTTTATTCTGAGCAAAATATAAAGGGATAACTCCAATTAACTATAGTAGCCCAGAACTTAATAGAAACGTATGATGAGAGTAGTCACAAATTGATCTTTAATGCTAATGTGGGGATTCCTTCACACTGCTTTTAACGAGAAAATGAAGGGCGTTGGTAATTTGATATAATAATTGGTCTTTGATCAGTGGATGCAGTGAGTGCTGAGACTACTATTTAGAGTTATTCTGTTAAAGTTTTGTGTATGTTTGTAGTTTGTATGCATGCACATTCTGAGGTTTTGAACGAACAGTTTCAAGCATTACCTGACTCCAGTTTGGAAGCAGGGTCAGAGTATTACAACCTAATCCTATTCTCAAAGATTTAGCCAGGCATACTTTGTTTACTCCATTCCTGTCAACATCTTAGCACAAGAAATCTGGGCAAAGGCCCAAAAATGATGGGCAGATTTTAATTGCTGTTATAAACTTAGAAAGTTGCTAGAATAAAAGGTTCTGTATTACCATGCATTTTCTGAGGGTATGATGTCTGTAACTCAAATGTCCATCAATATTTAATGATTTCAATCCTCAGTGATTTGCAAAAACACAAATTTTATGAGGAAGAGACTAAACATATGAGGCACAAATCTAGACATTCTGCAAAACTCTGGACTGTTGAGAGGTATGAACTCTAGTTAGTATGTTTTTATTGCATGTACTGTATGTATGTGTGTATGTACTATAGGTATTTGTTTTTATTGCTATGCTGTATTTAGATGCTCACAGTTAAAGGCAGGAAAGCACATGTGTTATTTAGTGTTCTCATAAAGTAATATGCCTTAGAAGAGAGCAATTCATGTTTTTCCTATTTCATTTAGACGTAAAGGTGCAGCCCAAGTGATCAAACTAGAGCCCCCCTGTCACTGCAGGTAAAAATATGAATTACCTGTGACCTACAATGGTGTGTTACTGTTACACATTGAGAATGTTAAAAAAAGGAACACATTGCCTGCTTTAAATAATGTCATTTTGCAATACTTAGTCCTTGGCATTTTCATCTCTGTTTGTGCTGCAACAACCCAGCAGGACACTTATAAGATATGCCGTGTCTGCATTATGTATGCATTATGTCACTGAATACAGAGGTACAAGATCTGTGCACTGTGTGGACTTCCTGCTATTGTAACAGTGGTTTCAGACAGAAAGCCAGAGATGTATATTTAATACAGAAGATCTCACATGTTAAAGTAAATTACATTCTGCATTTTTTTGTAAGCAGCATTGTTCATCTGAAGGAGAATAATACAGTATAAAAATGTATTTTTCACCACTAAGTATTGAGGAGAAGAAGAAATGTCAGACACTGATCATTGTTTCACTATGACTACCAAACGGTGCTTAGCACACATTACCTCCTGCTTGGAGTGTAATGTTCTTCAAAGGGAACAAGAATTATTTCAGTGTAATGGTAAAAAATATTTCTTCTAGACATTTTTATTTTCAAGTCAAGTTCTTTTCTAAACTTATCTTCATGGACCATTACCTTCCTAATTACATTACATATTCACCTACACATAGATTATATATTGAAATATTCCAGGTGACAATACACAATACAGTTACTATAATGAAATCATTTTATATAAATAAAACTATTTTCTTTCCCTCATACCCCACCAAGCTCTTCTCATTTTAACCATTCTAATAACTATTTCTATTCCTACTAACCCTCTCTGTTCTTCAGGGGCAGTTTTCTTTTCTGTAGTTGCAACTTTTAAGCTTTGTCTTCCCAAGCAGCAATATGTATCTCCTTCTGATACTTCTTCTCCAACTCATCCAACTAATGAAATGTATATGGCAGCTTATACAGTTTCCATCGTCTGTTAATCTGCTTTGTTTCATCTAAGAAATCATCCTAAAAATAAGGTGTTTTAGGATTAGAGTTAATGTTCTGGTAAGGCCTAATTAGTCACTCACACTGACATGCCATTCCCCTTCTTATTCATTAGCTTCATGTTTGTCACAATGCTTATCTGCTAAGCACTTTTCAGATAGCCAAGACAGGAAAAGATAAATCAGAAGAATAAAGTAAGCTAACAATAAACAAATAAATACATAGACGGATTGACCCATAAAGATAAAGTAAAGTAGTACAATCACAAGAATAAGACAATATAAAGAGAACTTGAAGGGATATGAACCTGGATGACTTTATAAAAAAAAAAAATTTACTGGAATAAGTGACACAGTGGAGTCTTGAAACTGAAAAGGAAGAAAATATAACAAGCATATTTACAAAGTTTATAATAAATAGTGATATGTGGAGATGATTTATAAAGAGGAATGCACATTACATGCATAGCAAAACATTGAAAGACTGAAGGGACTAGAATCAGAAGTAAAATAGTGAATGAAGATCGAAACAAAACAGTAAATGGGGACCTGCTTACTGACTTGAGATGTGTGAAAAAAATTGAGCTGATGCATTAGGAATGATTAACTGCTGCAAAAAAATATTCTAGAAAACTTGGCAAAGTCATACAGTTACAAGAGACAAATTACAGGGAACAAGTATAGAGGACACTTCAGTAGGAGGTAAATGTTGTAAGACTATGTATCTCCTGTGTACCTGATTTTATAGAATGTTCCTGATGTTGTAATCATACGTTGGACTTGTCCCTCATAATGTTTTATCGGATAAAGTGGTGGGGATTACTGTAAATCAGTAATAGGATACATTAATCTTGAATTACTGTTGTTTCTAAAATACACAATGGTGCAAAAGTATTTTAGGAACATCACACTTTTATTTAAAAAAAAAAACAATATTCTGTTTTACAGCCTTTTGTGACATATTTATTTATTTACTAATTTTGTCTTCACACAAATTCCTGCAAAATGAAGTTATGAGGTTTTCCAAACAGCATGTTAAAAATTTGTATTGAATACGGATTACAATTTGAGGACAGAAAGAGGCAAAAAATGTGTCCTACTGATAGCAGGAGAACAACTCAACAGTACATGATTTTAGTCTCATTCTGTGAGCTATCAATCACAACAGCAAACAGTTCAAATTACCTTTGGAATATTGACAGCTACAAGGGGTGGTTGTAGGGGGAGGAGAGATGAATTTTAAGGACAAAAACTCGGGCATAACAAAAGAATGAAAATTAGCCACTTTAAAAAGAAAAAGAAATAACAGGCACTGAGAATACTGCTCTGTGTAATTATCCCTGTTTGTCTTTTAAGTTGTCACTGAAAAGCAAGAAATGGTAATTAAACCTGCCTGACTGAAAGGAAGCAGAATATGTGTGAAAACACGGTTCTACCTGACATAATCGACACGCCAGAAGACCGACAAAGCAATCACCGAAACCACATAACCGACAGTGCAAAAACACGAAACCCCACATGCCCGACAACGAAATAACCGACGGTACACAAACACGAAACCTCATACACTGCACACACCACAATCACAACAATCAACAAACAAAACACATTCCCTGTCCAAAAACCACACACACAACACAAGCACACCAAAATCCCTACAAACCCACACTAAACCTCACATACACAACTATCTACAACCCTAACCCAAACCTAACCCTAAGGTCCGTCACTATCGCATACTCAGCTAACCCGCGCCCTAACCCTAACTCACTTAACCCGCCCCTAACCCAAACACAATCACTACCGCACACTTACCTGATCCGCTCCCTAACCCTAACTCACTTAACCCGCCCCTAACCCAAACACAATCACTACCGCACACTTACCTGACCCGCTCCCTAACCCTAACTCACTTAACCCACCCCTAACCCAAACACAATCACTACCGCACACTTACCTGACCCGCTCCCTAACCCTAACTCACTTAACCTGCCCCTAACCCAAACACAATCACTACCGCACACTTACCTGACCCGCGCACTGACCCTAACTCACTTAACCCACCCCTATCCCCATACACCATCAATATCCACACTTACCTTATTCGCACCCAAACGTCCGTCACTACCGCATACTTAGCCTTTTCCCATGTCGGCATCCTCAGCGTCGGTGTTTTCATCCATCGCGTCGGTCTTCTGACTTGTCGATCTTCTGGGCCTCGCGATTCGCTTGTCGGTCTTCTGGCGTTTCGACTAACTCAGGTAGACCCGAAAACACACATGAAGTTAATGCAGTGACAGGAATTTAGGGTTATGATGTAATATTTTAAAGTAAAGCACTGCATTGTTGGATACCTAGAGGTATACTAAAAATCACATCAAGATGTTGGTGGTGGTGCAGAGGATAGTACTGTCACCTCACAGCAAGTGGTTACCTGGTTCAGTTCCCAGCTGGGATGCCTTCTGTGCAGAGTCTGCATGTCCTCCCTGTGTTCACGTGGGCTTTCTCAGGGTGCTTTACTTTCCTTCCACATTCCAAAGACATTCACTAGGTGGATTGGATACCCTAAACTGGCCATAGGTGTGAGTGTGAATTTGAGGTGTGGAAGAACTACCATGGCAGGGCTAGTCACCTGGTGGTGTAACGCTTGGCTGTAGATAACTGTCACTGTTGAACTGACACCCCGACCCCATGTGCAAAAATGGGAAAAGGGGTTGTGGATAGATGCTGGACCCCATGTGAGCAGACTCTGGAATTAAATGTAAAAATATATAAAAAAAGGATATATAATCCCAAAGTGGTGTTAAAATGTAGGAAACATCAAGAGATGATAAAATTAACATTATTTTTCAGTCTGTGGAGGCAGCATTCATTTAATAACAACCTAACAAACCAGTTTTACTGCACTTACAAAAACATTTGCAGCCATGAGCCAAGAACATAGTTTGAATTTAGCAGCTAAAGTGAAATCTTTTGCCTTTTTAGAAATACCCCCTCCCTCCTTATACAGGATTATGCCTTAAATCCATTCTGTATTCCTCCAAGAAACTTTGCAGGAATAAACAAAAGATAAATAGAATCTGATAAGTTAAAAGCTTCGCCCTCATCTGAAATATTCTAGCCTTCTTTGATCAAGTTCTGTGCACTGCCCTATTATATTCCCCGTTCTTCTTCTAAAGAAGTTAACACCAATAAAATTAAAATGCGTACAATATTCTGCTACCTGGCCACAGGGCCGACACCATCCGGCTGCTGTTTTCAATATTAAGCTTTAGGAATGTGTTAGTTGTTACACAAGTAAATAAATAAACCACAATCCATCCACAGGGTCATCAATTGCAAGGCATGTGCTTTTGGTTTTGTGGGACTAGGAATTGTTATGCAGTCTCCATCTTAGCTACTTCTGCCATGCGGTCCTGAATAACGAATTTCCAGAAAGGTCACCTAAAACTCGGTGTAACCACACAACATTTAGTTAAACACTTTTATCCAATAATACCCATTTATTCATTTATTACCTTACCTCACTTGGCTGGTAAATCCCATAATACCTAGCTTAGATTTATTGTAGCAACCAGCTTTTTTTTTTTAATTAAAAAATAACCAAATGTAATTTATCTTGTTCTAAGCACCAACCAATTAGTAAATCAAACATACTTTACCCTGCATTAAGCAACAGCTGAGCAGTACCCACATTATACACACACACACACACACACACACACACACAGTCACACTCTAATACTCAACAAAAACATGCTTTATTTTGCACTAAAGCATCAACTAAGTAGTGACAGCTTTTTTTAATACAGGTAATTTGGAAAACACAATTTACCTTACAAAAAGTGTGTGCCTGTGTGTGTGTGTGTGTGTATGTAAGAAATTACCCAAATATCACTTACCTTGAAGTACAAACTCAAGTTTGAAGTCTTAGTAATTCCCATTATTTCCAGATGCTGCTGAACACTTTTCAGAAATTCAGTGATTCTTGTACATCACTGTTTCTGTATTGCTGACTTCCCCATTGCAACTCCTGTTCATCCCTGTGTACCCCTGCTTATTCTATCCTTCTGTGTGTGTCTTCTTTGTTCTCTGTCCTGCTACGTTGTTGAAAAGAGATCACATTTGGCTACCTATGGCTTTTTATATTCTTCCTCTACCTACCCATCCACCATCACGCAATCCCCCTTCCTCATCCTAACCAACTTCCTGCCTTTCTGACCCACTCCCCTTTTCCTATATCATGCATGCTATTTTCCCAAGGCAATATAGGTGTGTCTGTGATTCCTTGACATACTGTTATACTGCTGCGATTTGTTCTTGATTCACAGAGAGCTTTGCATCGTAGGCTGTCACTTCATCATCTCTGGCTGCTGTGATTACCTGTACTGTCCTTTGACTATAGTGTTATCTTTCCCATTCTTCTATGAATACGAAACATACCTGTAGTTGCCCAAGAATTCTGGACAAAGCAAAAATTATGGGAGAAAACAAAGGTGGGGCTTCTACCTTTCCAGATGTCCAAAATGAAACACAGGGAAATGTGGACAAATATATGACGTCACAGTGTCTGTGACCAAGACTTACTGTATTAAGTGTATGGGGGTGATTACTGAAGCTAAGGGTCTAGGGGCCATAGCATGATGTCTTATATGCTCTGAGATATGTTTTATAGCCTTTTTCCAACCTTTTGATCCAGTAATGACCGAAACAAAAATCATGATTATGGAAATATGATCTTTCATGGAATCGGTAGCGTGTGTTTGTGGTTTAATATTCAAGATAACATTAGTTTCCAATAAACTGCTACGACAATATATAAGTCATGGCTAGAAACATAAATTATAAAGAAAGAGCAAGCCATATCATGTAGTGGCCAGAAATGCCACATTGAACACAACAAGTTTGTACAGAGTTGTGCCATCTGTGATTTATACCCTAACAACCCAAAGAAGGATTAATAACCTCCTTCCCAGAAACACAAAATTAGTACATGCCTGACAAATGCAAGTCATCCCTAAAGATATGAATCCTTAACGCATCCAGTAAGCCAAGTGTATCAAAAATGTACAAACAGCATCTGGTAAACCAGGTATATCAAATGTACACGAAAACACAAGAGACATACAAACATATTAAGTTACAACCTGATTACAAGCATTTTATGTTTTCTTGAAAGGGATGTCAAGACTCTCCTTTTCAGTTTTGATTCACTTGCAAGGTGAATTTATTGGTATTTTTTATTTATTTTGAATTTGATAACTGAGGTACAGTACTGATCTCATTGCACCTATCTCAGTGTCAGCCTTAGGGTAAACTCAATAGATGCACGATATATACAATGTGAAAGACCAAATGTAATATTTACACATATTATATATCATACGCAAAATGAATATCAGAGTTTGCTTGATGACACATATACTGTTTATGATCAGACACCTGGTCATAATCCTCTACAGGCAGAAGAGCATTAGCTAGGCAACCATTTGAAAGGTTGTGGCCTGCATTTGTGAGTCCCATAATGGAAAGAATGAATTGCTGTAAATCTGGATTTATATATACTAAGTCTGAGATTGCTATTTATCAGAATATTCCCATTTCTCTGAAGTATGGTGATCCTGGAGTTGCTATGTATAAGTCTGGGGGGTCTGAAGGGTTTGCTCTCCATACTGGGGGGTGTATAGGGGCTTGCAAAAAACAAGTTTAAAGGGGAAGAGTGATGTTCGCTATTTAGTCGTCTACATTTTTGGTCTTTCCTTTTTCAGCATGTTGGGACACGGCATTTTGAGTCTTGACATTTTCTGAGTTGAAACCAAAAGAAAAAGAGGTTCTTTGTAAACTATAACAAGCTTCTTGTTATACATGTAACAAGCGAGTAGCAAGTTTCTTATTACACATGTAACAAGTGAGTTGCTATGGTTGCTACAGTCTAAATAGCACACACAGAGTGCTGAAGCTCTTCACTTCTGACAGCAAATGCAGTGTCGACATTCATTTCTGAATGTTAGTACTAAACTACCACCTGATCAACATTTGCCTGCCATTCATGCCCCTGACACCTTGTGCCTGGGGTGCTGCCCCCTTTTCCATGCCCAAGCTACACTTCTGCTGTTTTGTAATCTCTATAGTAAACCATGAAATTACAATGTCAAAGTTCTTGCTATTCTGTTCTAGTCATAGTTCTTACCCACCCCAGAATTTGCATAGGGTCCCTGATTTTGCCTCGTAATGTTGCTGTCCCTCACTGATTTATTTCTAATTTCATGGTAAATAAATCGCTGAGGATTAAATTCAGTCAATAATGCCAAATATTAATGTTTCATACTTCTTATTCTTTAGAAAATGTATGTTGATGTAAAACAATTGTTGCTGTTTTTTATAAATAAATCACTGAGGATTACAGTTAGTAATGTCAAACATTATGGCTTCATACTTGATAAAAAATGCATATGGATGCAAAACCTGCTGTTCTTTCTTTTTTTTCACTCTCCTACAGTTTTTCTCTCTCTGTCTGTCACTTTTTCTCATACTCTCTTTCTCTCATTCTATCCCACTGTTTCTTATACTCTTTTTCTCTGTCTCCCCATCATTATCATCCCACTCTTACTAATTTTCTCTCCCACTTTCTTTCCCTCTTACACTTTCCCATTTTGTCTCTACCCCTCCCTCTTTCTCTTTCTCTCCCTTTTCTCGGTCCGCCCTAATAGCTACAGTCCCTTCCAAAACTTATCAACCCCCTCCCCCGTATAATAAAGGTACAAGCTTGCAGCAATTGTTCCTAGTCTTAACAGTTAAAAAATGTAGTAGAAAGTTAAATATCTAATTATCTGTCTCATTCCCATCCTGTTTTGATCATCACCAGCAGCACTGCTGTACTGACGTCCTTTAACATAAAAGCAAGCAACCTCAAATATTTTATTAACTTTAATACTGGTTCAAATGTTGATACTAGTCAATGCATAGATTTTTTTTTTTTGAAAACATTCATTACTAACTTCATTTCAGATATACCATTCACTTTTCCACAACCCCTACACTGGCAGATTATATAGTAACTCTGGTGCTCTCTGCCTCCACCACCACTCAGGTTCAGCCAATCACTATTGTGTATTTGAGAATCGGACTTAGTGGAGAACCTTCAGCACATCAGCAATCTACAACTGCAGGCAAAGTCTGTGAATGACACCCACAGAGTGAAACAAACTGCTAAGCGGCTTCAGCACACCTAACAGCACTATTAGCGCTGGCACGAAGAAAATCTGATTGCATTAACTGTGAGTGGGAAAGGAAGTGTTTATGTCTTACCAACTCCTGGCTTGATGATGTTAACATTTACAGTAAAAGTGGTGAACCCAGACATTTTCTTTCTTGCTCACAGTTAATGTAGGCAATGGGATACAAGTTATTACATTTTGACTATCCTGCTCTCAATGGGACAGGTGGGAACCATAGTCAAAGGGCCAAAATCAGGGACACTTTTTAAATATTACTTAAATTACTTACAAAGTTAATAGAACAGTAGGTTTTGCATCAATGTATATTTTCTGAATAATAAGAGGTATGAAATTTTAATGTATGGCAGCATTGATGGGCTACAATCCTCAGTGATTCAACAGAAAACCAAAGCTTTTATGAGAGACAGGGCAACAATATGACACAAAATCAGACATTCTTTTTTACATTAACAGCAATTAGAACAGTTTAGTTTTAGTGTTAGCATCTAGTTCACTGGTGATCTGGTGATAATAATGCATTATTATCCTATAAAGATTGTATGGCATTATCAGGAGAGAAGCCAGTAAATTCATTTTTGTACTCATAGCTGCCCAAATGTACTTTACATGTAGAAAATGTATACAAGTGTTAAAATGTGCATGCAAATAAGGAAAAACAGAAAAAATGAAAATTTATACAAGCCTCCAGATGTTGCCCCTGCAAAAATATTGATCATTTTCAGCTACTATCTCATATAGCTATAAACTATTTAAATGTGCAAGCCTACGTCTGAGTAATTTATTGATAAATATATTTTGCAGGGTCCCCTTTACATTACCGACACGACACTTCACCGACACGCAGAAGACTGAGACGAAACGACCGACAAGCAAGTTGATCGAAAAGGTGATTTGCCGACAGCCGAAAGACCGACAAGGGTAACGTGTGAGCACGACTCGGTAAGTGTGCGATAGTGACGGAGTTAGGAGCGGTCAGGTAAGTGTGCGATATTGTGGGATTTTGGGTTAGGGTGTGGGAAAGGTGAGTGTGTGGTAGTGTCGGAGTTAGGGTTCGGGTAAGGTAAGTGTGTGATAGTGACGGACTGTAGTTTAGGGACGGGTTAAGTGAGTTAGGTTTAGAGTGCGGGTAGGGTGAGTGTGCGATAGTGACGGGCTTTATGTTTTAGGGTGGGTTAAGTGAGTTAGGGTTAGCGTGCAGGTAGGTTAAGTGTGCGATAGTGACAGTCTTTAGGTGTAGGGGTGGGTTAAGTGAGTTAGGGTTAGGGTGCGGGTAGGGTAACTGTGCGGTAGTGTCGGACCTTAGGGTTAGGGTTAGGGTTAGTGGATATGTCATTGTGTGTCATGTGTAGTTTACGTTGTTTGTGTCGGTGTAATTGTGTTCGGTTTTGTGAGTTGTCGGTGTTGTGTGGTTTCGGTTATTTGGGGTCGGTGTTTTGTGTGTCGGTGAAGTGTTGTTTCGGTAATGTAAAGTAGACCCATGTTGCAAGCATTCATCATCACCATAATCATCAGCCCCCCCCCTTTCCCATTTGTCTACATGGGGTCAGGTATTGTGTTAACTGTTGCCAACTCTCTCAATTCAGTGCCACACTCCTGCCTTCTTCAACACTCATGCCTGACTGCCGCAGATCTTCTTTTACCCAATCCATCCACCTCTTTGCTGGATGTCCTCGCTTCCTCTTACCGTCTTCCTTTCTGTCCCAAATCTTCCTCACCAAATTGTCTTCTGCTTTTCTGCAGATGTATCAATTATTTTATTTTATTTTTTATTCACTTGTTGACTGGATTAGGCTAATGGCCTCTTTTCAGGGGAGACTGGAGGTAGTATTCATAATTACTAAAATAAATTTGGCAAGGGCAGAAGGGAGCTTCCCCTACACTTTTCAAGGCTCTAAGTCACACTAGAGGACTGCTGCCATCTCAGAAAGAAGGCCAGGTTGAAGGATGAAAAGAGAGAAGGAGCTATATGTATAGCAGAAGAAGGAGAGTGAGTTATTTTTGAACAGAATGTGAATGGAGACATAGTAGTCAATGAACTGGTAGGAGGTGGATTAGCAATGCAGGAACCAGGTGGCATGATGAATCAGAGTGAGCCAGAAAATGGGAAGGAGCCCAACTTGAGCAAGATGGTTAATCACATAATAGTAGCAGATGAAGAGATGGTATTTGCTGTAGAGAAGGATGTTAATCTGGGAGACAACGAAGGAGGAAAAACTGATGCATGCTTGACTAACGTAGTAACTAGTTTTAAGGGAATACACTGGCAACAGGTTGGTGAGAGATGAAATCTTAATAACAAGACTTATGTGGAGGCTGTAAAAAGTCAACAGTTCATGACATGGAGATCAGTGGTAAGAATTAAAGCAAAAATAATGACTGTATAAATAGATATGATATAATAGACTGTTACTATCTCATTATGATTTAGTATAAAAAAGCATAATAGAGTTAATGCAACTGGATTCTGTGGACTTCAGGGAAGTGACTTTTGAGACTTGTGTGTTGTTAGAAAACTTTATGAATGAAGATGATAAAAACGAGATAGCACCATAGAAGGACTATAATTTTCAACATTTTGGATTACAACTTAAAGATGCACGTGCAGTTTTGAACTATGGATAGTGATGCTATTGAAGTTATTTTTAATCTGTTTGCAAGGAGGTGCATGAGATAAAAAAGTAAATGAAAGAAATGTCTGGACGGGGGATAGGAAGTGTTGGTAACATTGAATGCTACAGAGGAGAAGGTGCAGCATATTCAAAAATTATAAGTGTAAATGGAATTAGAGGGACTATAAGATACATGCGGCCAAATAAAAGGCCTGCTTTTCTGTGGAGATGAAATGCACTTAGTGCAGGATTGTGAAAAAAGATGTAGATAATGTGGTGAGAAATGACATAAAGTTAGAAAATGTGAACCCAAATGCAGGAAGTGTAAAATCATAGGACACATTTGGTTTGTCTCCTGTATATTAGAGGAATGGATGGTAAATGAAGTAGAAAACTATAGAAGAAAGTAGTGAAAATAAAAGTAAAGAAGGAGAAATTGAGAAAATTATGGGTGATACAGAAGAAGAGCATTTAATAAATCAAGACAAAATTGCATCAAATATTGGGTAAATATTTAAGAAGAAGCTACATTTGATGCACTAGGAAGTGATGAGGGAGAAGAGGGGTGTTTTGAGACAGTAGAAGGAAAAGAACAATTAAAAAAATCATTTGGAGGAAGAGTAAGGTGAAGGAAAAGAAAAATGAAAGTTATAAATAAAAAAGAAGCAAAAAAGCAAAAGGATGATATAGCTATATTAAGTATTGATGTTAACATAATTAAAAATGAGATCAGTGAACTAATGCCAGTTGAATGGTGTAAGAAGGTTAAGGCAGAAATCATACATTTACCATACATAAGGTGTGTAAAAAAGAGAAAATGGATATAATAAGGCTTTATGGGAAAAGAATAGTATATGATCTGTAGGAAATAGAAATGTTCAAATATAGATATTCTGATTAGAAACTGAGACATTAAATATTAATTGTTATAATATAGATACTAGGCAGGACACTAATGTATGATATGACAAAATAAGAAATATGTACAAGGATATTTACAATTTATACATACACAAATGTGACAATGAGCAAAAAAGTTTGAGTTCTTAAAAAATATGAGCTGTTGAATATGTTTATAATTATGGTAAGAGACTTTAATTGCAATTTGCAAAAAGAAAGAGGAGAAATAGTACAAAATTATAAGATATTAAGGAAAGTTATAAAATGTGGAAATTACAGATGGAAAAGAAAAGTCTGGACTCATCAAAGAGAATATTTAAAACAGACTAGATTGTGTAATATGTTCTAAAGAAATGGAAGAAATAGAAGGTAATAACTGCTGCATGTTCTTATTATAGAGCCATGTGGGCAAGAATAGGTTAGAACAAGGAGATAATAAAGGAAGAGAATGGAATAAAATGGTTAACTGGTGAAATTAGTAAAAGGGAAGAAATAAAGGAGAAAGTAAGAAATTATGGGAAGAACATATGACAATGAGGGACATTTATGAAAATTGGTATGTGTGATGAGTAGTATATAAAGAAAAGTACAAGAATGTTTTTTTTTTGAAAATATTATAAAAATGAGCATAAATAAGTTTTGGTAGAGCTCCAACTAGAAAATGGCAAGGGTAAAATGGTAATAGGGTGAGAGAGATGGGAAGAAAACTATGAAAAGAATAGACAAAAAAGAAAAAAAAAATTTACAGGAAAATACTATTTTTAAAATGAAAAAGAGGAAGTATCACTGTATTTATGAAAATGAGTTCAAATAAAAGAAAGAATGGATGCAATATATGATGAGAAAGTAGGGTAAGATATAAACAGAGAGAGAATGAAAGTAGTTGAAAGACTTGTAAATAAAATGTATTAGAAAGAATTACTTGAAGGGCAAATGTAGTGTGTTAAAAATATATGACAGTACTAAGGAAGAATTAAAAAAGAGATGCAGGAGTTTATAAATGAGGGGAGAAAAGAGTCAGGACTGGGATTAGATAAATTAAGTAATGAGTTTTCCAAGCACATGTGTATGAAACAGATTTTGTGTTGCAAAGTATTAAATGGTTAGATAACAGTATATTTAAAAAAGAAGTATGTAGTACAGCAATAAAATTTATATGGAAGAAAGATGAAAAAAAAATAAATTGGAGGCCTTTAACTCTAGAAAATCAGACTATAAAATATTTATGAAAATAATCTAAAAAAGAATGAAAAAACTATTGGATGAAATAATAAGGGGTGGAGTGTTTGGTATTAAAGAAAGAGAAGTAAAATAAATGTTGAGGAGAGTGAAAATAATTTAATGATAAATAATGAGGTAAGATTAGTAATATGTAATCACACAAATCTTTTGATAGAGTAAATCATGCAGCAATATGGGAAATTCAGGAAGCATATGGAATAGGAAAATAGCAGAAACTATAAAGATTTGTTATGAAAAGTTATGGGTAAAAGTAATGGTAAATGGCTGGATGGGAAAAGAAGTTAGGGTAAAAAGGGGAGTTAAGCAGTGGTGTCGGTTAGATATGTGTCTCTTTGTTTTAGTAATGAATACATTATTCAAAATTTTATGTTAGGAATGGAAGAAGTATATGGGAAAATGGGAAAATGAATTGAGATACTATTATGTTTGTCCTATGTAAAATGTTTGATTGTTGTAGCAAAAAATTAGGGGATGGTTCAATGAAAGTGCACTAAGAAATGAAAATGTATTAAAAGGGGAGGGTTGAGACCAAATAATGGAAAAAGGAAGGGATTTGGAGAAACAAGGCAGATGACTGGTAGTTATATAATAGGAAATAAATTAGCATATTGATGGTTATGTTAGGGCAGTATGAAAATATAGTGACTCAGTGGAACATGAAATTGAAAGAAGTTGGCATGGTATAACATTTTTGATGAATCTTTTAATTAAAAGGTTTCTATGTTAAATGTGTATATTTTGAGGAAACCTATCTTATGGGGGGCATTTACATGTTCCAAGCACTGTGGAAAAAGAGTTGCTAGACTTTTTTTTCAGTTTTATCCGAGGTTCTTAATTGAATCCTATTAAAAGAAGAGCAGTATATAATAAAAAAAAGACAATTTAAATAATCTTTTTTTTAGCATCAATGCATTTTTTTGAATTATAAAAACTGGAAAAAAACAGAGGTAAGAAAATACTATATATGTGGTATGAGGAAATATGGAAACAAGTAAAAAGAAAAGAAATAGTGAAAAAAAACACAACAGAGGTGAAGGAATATGTAAATAAGGTCAAGTTATGTAAATTCAAAATGAATGAAGGTAATAAGGAAATAAATGAGTTGTGTGATAACATCATGAAAATGTTATTTGTTAAATCATTGGAAGAATATAATAGATGAGTTTAGAGATGCTCATAACACCAATAGCACTTGTTGTAGCTGAAGGCAAAAATAGAAACCAGGAATTCTCCCCAAATGCAGGTTTATTCAAAAAGTTAAGCTCTTTCGTCTTGACTAGCAAGACTTCATCAGAACAGTTAAAATATAGTACTTCCTCTCCTTAAACACTCTTTTCAACCAATGAAAATTTCCAATCCGTTTAAAATACATATATCTAAATATCACAGTATTGATTCTTTAAAAATACTTTTGCCATAGTATAAAAAAACAATAAAATATATGTAACAATAATAATAAAAGTTTTTTAATAATTTTTCTGCTAAATGTCTCAATACTGGCATAGTACTAAAAACATCATTTAAACCAGGGTAATTCGTGGCATTAGTCCTAATTTGCCACTTAATTTCCTTCCTTTCAAGATTGTTTTTCCAATTACACCCCCCCCGAGATCCTTCCCTACAATTTCAGAGATTCCAATCAAAAAATCAGTACAATGAGGACTTCTTGTTAGATGTTTACTCAGGGCGTTGTTGTCATCACCCCTCCTTATTGCATATAGGTGTTCGTAAATGCGCCTACGGAATACCCTTTCGGTCTTACCAATGTAAAAATATTTACACTTCCGACATAAGGCTAAGTAAATCACCCCCTAGTACTACAAGTACCTCGTGTTAAATACAAAAACTGGGTGTTATTTAGGAGCAACGAGGGTCTCATGGAAATATTAGGAAATGAGCCTCATTTCATTTATAAAGTAGACTTGAACATGCAATTCTTGTTAGAGCACCCTATTATTCCCAGAATATTTAATAAAGGAACGGGGAAATGTGGTGTGTGTCAATATTGTAAATACATTCTGACTGATCCTATTGTGGAACTTGGCGACACTGGGTACAAATTGTATTTAGCACCAGGTACTTGTGCCCTGAGTAAACAACTAACAAGAAGTCCTCATTGTACTGTTTTTTTGTTTGGAATCTGTGAAATTGTAAGGAAAGATCTCAGGGGGGGTAATTGGAAAAACAAACTTGAAAGGAAGAAAATTAAGTGGAAAATTACGACTAATGCCACAAATTACCCTGGTTTAAATGATGTTTTCAGTATTATGCCAGTATTGAGACATTTAGCAGAAAAATTATAAAAAAAACTTTTTTATTGTTATTGTTACATATATTTTATTGTTTTCTTATACTATGGCAAAAGTATTTTTAAAGAATCAATACTGTAATATTTAGATATATGTATTTTAAATGGATTGGAAATTTTCATTGGTTGAAAAGAATATTTAAGGAGAGGAAGTACTATATTTTAACTGTTCTGATGAAGTCTTGCTAGTCAAGACAAAAGCGCTTAACTTTTTGAAAAAAACTGCATTTTGGGAGAATTCCTGGTTTCTATTTTTGCCTTCAGCTACGAAAAGTGCTTGTGGTGTTATGAGTTGGTTGTTTTGGGCTCTTTTCACACTGTATTGGATTCTGAGTGTCGTTTCAGTGTGGTCATTTTTGTAGGCAATTTTCACTAGGATCGTAACTCCTGTGGAAGTATTACACTATCGGAGTAATGAGTGATCCAGGAATACCATTACTTTTGAGCGAGGAGGAAAACAATTCCAGTGTCATTTTGAATGATGCAGAGACTTTGAATAACACCAGTATGTTGCAGTTGGTTCTAACATTGACTAACAAAGTTACCTTACTACAGCAGACTGTGGAAAAACTACAAAGACCAAGGGGCGGTGAATACATGGATGCTAATAGAGACAATGACACCAGGCCGTCATCGTGGTTCCACCCACATGGGGATCCAATGGGTGGAGCAATGGCGTCCGACACACAAGGGTCGATTCCGTGCGGTAAGAGACCTGTTTTTAACAGTACAGGACTGTCGAATTCATGTTTAAAGGAATGGATTAACAACAAAGTGAATTTTTTGACAGCTAAGAAAGTAACTGATATGAATCTTGACAAAAAACTTTATGGACTCGAGTCCAGGTTAGCGAAGGTACGTAATCTCCAATGTGATAATGCGTACCTTAACGAAAGTATAAAGAACTGTAGGGTGCCAAAAGGACTCCGAGTTTACCATTTTCCGAATGGTATTATGGAAGGTCAAGCAGAATCTACTGAACTGTTGCAAATGTTTGACCGGCATGGCTGTGAATTGATGGAGTTTATTATTAGATTAAATCATAACAAGATTAAGTCTTTAATGTCAGAAATTGATGGCTTAAATGAAAATATTGTAAAAGATTCACATTTTCCAATGATTAATGAGAAATATGAGGATATGTTTACAAAAGTTGAAGAAATGGCTGAAAACAATAAAAAGAGAGAGCAAAAGAAATTAGAAAGGGATGAGACAGAATATAAAAGTAAAACAGCTTATCCCATGCCTAAATCTTATTTTGGTAAAAACAATGAGGGGTATGGAGAGAGGATAGATCATAGAGGTACTAGGAGTGATGGACTAAGGGAAGCTGAACCAGAAAGGGGTTATGATGAAGAATACCCAGTGTTAAGGAGGTCTGAGAGGTTGCAAAACAAGAATATTAACACTAGGAATAATGGGGCTTTTTTAGACCCACAGGGGAGTGTGAGGGCGAAAACACGTCCGAACCAGTACTACGCATGGCGGAACAACAGTTACCAGTGAAACCAAATGAAATTCTCTCTTCCTTCAGTGGGGTACTGATGAGTTACCAAGGGTTCAACATATTAAATTATGCTCAAATAGAAGTAGGTAAAAATGTTTTTTCCTTATTTAAAAAAGGAATTAAATTTGTGCCATCCAGGAAAACAGACGTGGTCAATACTATCATGGAGTTAAAGGTGAACACCAGGAAATTAAACTTTGAATATCTGTTTAAAGACAACATTAATGATGGTAGGAGAAACGATGGTTTAGAAAGGAAAAGTTGTTTTAACCCACCAGTACACCCTACTATAGCTTCTTATGATCAGCTGTGTTCTCAGGAAATATATAACACCATGCAGAAGAGCAAGTTAAAATGCCACAACCTAACCAAGGAAGATAACTTTTTATTAAATCAATTTAGAGGTGATTCTAAACTCAGGTTCATGAAACCTGATAAGGGAGGGGGTATGGTCATAGTGGAGAAGACAGACTATATAAATCATATTACCACTATGTTACAAGACGAAGGGAAATACGAGTTGGCTTCCTGGAATGAGACGCATTTAGCACATAGGGAAATCGAAATTTTACTGGAAGATGCCTTATTTCAGGGGGTTATCATCGAGGCAACTTTTGAATTCTGAAAGAATGAGTATCCCACAGTCCCAACTATGTTTGGGATTCCCAAAACCCACAAAGATATCGTGGACCCTCCCTATAGGTTAATTATAACCTCTCCAAACAGTTCTACTTATTCCTTTGTGGATAGAATGGTGAGGAAATTTCTAATGCCAGTAGATCATTTGATTCAGGATTCCTGGGATTTCCTTTCTAGGGTAAAACAGCAATACTTTGAAGCTGAGGTGTGTTTTTCTACGGTGGATGTGGTAGATTTATTTACCTCAATCCCACATCAGAAAGGGCTAGAATATTTTCATCAGGCCTTAAGGGAGTTAACAATGTTAAACAATTCCATGACAAATTTTGTTATGTTATTAATGGAAACTATACTGACTAAGAACTATTTCATTTTTGAAGGAGAGTATTACAGGCAGATAAAAGGGGTGGCTATGGGTAGTAGTTGTGCCCCGTTATTTGCTAACTTAGTTATGTACATGTGGGAGAAGGGACATGTACTATCTAGTCCTTACCAAAAGTTTTGGACCTTATACCTCAGTTTTTTAGATGATGTCTTTATTTTGTGGAAAACTAAAGGTAGATATGATGAATTTATTAATTATTTAAATAATATATGTGATTATTTTAAGTTCACTAGTACCTTTGATGAAACTTCCATCAACTATTTGGACATAACATTAGTCAAAGATAATATCAATAATAAATTTGTATCCAAGATCTACAGAAAACCAACATTTTCTAATGATTATTTAGAGTTTAATATTAGTCATCCTGGGTATGTGAAAAGGAACATAGTAAAGGTCCAAATGGTCCGATTGGCAAGAATGTGTTCCAAAAAGGAAACCCTGCAGAGGGAAATGGGGACCCTGGTTAGTTTATTTATAGAGCGGGGGTACTCTAGTAACTGGGTTTACAATACTTGTTCACAGGTTACGGATCTCTGGGGCATAAGATATGTACCACTTTTGGGTTTGGAGCAGACCCTTGAAATACAACAAGGTAGAGATGATATGAACAAGTTCAACCGTTCAATGGTAGTAACCTATGGCAAAACATCAGGGAAAGTTAAAGAAATAATGAGAAAAAACTGGGTATTATTTAGGGGCAACGAGGGTCTCATGGAAATATTAGGAAATGAGCCTATTTCATTTATAAAGTAGACTTGAACATGACATTCTTGTTAGAGCACCCTATTATTCCCAGAATATTTAACAAAGGAATGGGGAAATGTGGTGCGTGTCAATATTGTAAATAACAAGTAATCTCCATGATATCCCCGAAGTCTCAAAACAACCCACTAAAGTGTAGTGGGTCTAAAAACAAAACAGTGTAAGAAACTTCTCTGTGTGGAAGATTTTCAGTCCATATATTTCTAGTTAATCACTGTATATTAATCAGATCAAACAATAGTAGTAGAAGTAGCGAACGTAAACTCGTCAAGTCAAAAAGTAATAATAGAAAATATATAATTCTACAGCATTACTAAGTATTTGAAAGTAATCCAAGCAAGGCAGGCAGTATGTTTCCAGTCGAAAAATACAAGGATTTTCGACTGGAAACAGACTGCCTGCCTTGCTTGGATTACTTTCGAATACTTAGTAATGCTGTAGAATTATATATTTTCTATTATTACTTTTTGACTTGACGAGTTTACGTTCGCTACTTCTACTACTATTGTCTGATCTGATTAATATACAGTGATTAACTAGAAATATATGGACTGAAAATCTTCCACACAGAGAAGTTTCTTACACTGTTTTCAATATTGTAAATACATTCTGACTGATCCTATTGTGGAACTTGGTGACACTGGGTACAAATTGTATTTAGCACCAGGTACTTGTAGTACTAGGGGGGTGATTTACTTAGCCTTATGTCGGGAGTGTAAATATTTTTACATCGGTAAGACCGAAAGGGTATTCCTTAGGCACGTTTACGAACACCTATATGCAATAAGGAGGGGTGATGACAACAACGCCCTGAGTAAACATCTAACAAGAAGTTCTCATTGTACTGTTTTTTTGTTTGGAATCTGTGAAATTGTAGGGAAAGATCTCGGGGGGGGGGGTAATTGGAAAAACAAACTTGAAAGGAAGGAAATTAAGCGGCAAATTAGGACTAATGCCACAAATTACTCTGGTTTAAATGATGTTTTCAGTATTATGCCAGTATTGAGACATTTAGCAGAAAAATTATAATATATTTTATTGTTTTATATACTATGGCAAAAGTATTTTTAAAGAATCAATACTGTGATATTTAGATATATGTATTTTAAACAGATTGGAAATTTTGATTGGTTGAAAAGAGTATTTAAGGAGTGGAAGTACTATATTTTAACTGTTCTGATGAAGTCTTGCTAGTCAAGACGAAAGCACTTAACTTTTTGAATAAACCTGCATTTGGGGAGAATTCCTGGTTTCTGTTTGTGCTTTCAGCTACGACAAGTGCTCTTGGTGTTACGAGTTGGTTGTTTTGGGCTCTTTTCTCACTGTATTGGATTCTGAGTTTAGAGATGCTATTAAACAAAGAAAAAAAAGTTTGTTAAAGGGAATATGAAGTATAAAGCAATGGAAGAAAGAATATGTTATAATAGTAAGGAAGAAGAAGAAAATGCAAAACATTGTTTTATAGAATGCAAAAATAATAACATTTTTTGTGAAAAGTATAAGTGGGAAGTGTTCAAAAATAAATTTGGAAATGATACATGGAAAATATGAAATGGAAGAAAGAAATTAAGAAACTGGCAAGTGGAATAAAGTATTTTTTACGTTGTGTGTTTTGTGGTAAAGGAGATGTGAATGTCTATTGTAAAAACAGAAATAAGCAGGATAACTGAAGTTAGTAAATGGCTGGGGTAGAAGAGAATAATATAGTAAAAGAAAGAGAAATGCATTATATTTTTGTATTATTGCTGAACAATTAAAAGTATAAATAGTGATGATGATGAAAAGAAATAATGTAAACAGGATAGATGTGGAGTTGCAAAGAATGTAAACAATGTAATGTAAATAATGTAAACGTGTATATATAAATAAATATAAATAAAGCAACCCTTACTATTTTTTCAAAATGATAACAATGGAAGTGTGTGTGTGTGTGTGTGTGTGTGTGTGTGTGTGTGTGTGTGTGTGTGTGTGTGTAAATTATATGTTAATGTTTAGGAAAAATGGAAAGAAATGTCAAGACAAGGAAAGATTTAAACAATGCAACCCCTTCTCTTTTCAATAATGCCATGGGATCTTTTTCATTCACCTGATCTTACCACCAGCTAATGCAGATGGGTCCTCAGTTTAACATCTCATCTGAAGGATGACACACTCAGGAATGCAGCACCCTCCTTATGCTGCACTGCAGTCTTAGCAATGGAAAATTAATCCAAGAACCTAGTGTGGGAATAGAACACACAGCCTCCTCATATTCCAGCAACAAAGGCAAGTGTACATCCTGTTGAGCTTCTGGATCTGTTATCTTACATTAGACACTTGATACTGTCTGGTATTTGTAAGCTACAAAGTTTCTGAGACATGCTGATAAAAATGTACTCACTAGAGCACAGAGAAAATGCCTGCCTATATTCCTTGGCATTATAATTTGACTTAAGTATAATTAATTATTTTTTGCTGCTTGTGCAGTATGTTCCTCATGAGCCCTAATTCTCCTGGTCTAACAGGGCATTGGGGGTGGGAGTTTGCAAACATTATATCTTATTCTGATTGTTTCTCCAACTTACTAAGCAGATTTTCTTATAATCTTAACCTTAATTCTTTTATGACTAGCCAGAGGCCTGGAGTGAATCTCAACTAAATCAGAAGCATCCACTGTGATCTACAAAAAAAAAAAGAATATTTAAAGATTGGTTCATAGGTTGGTACTTGGCTATCAGCCCTAGGGCCTATACAAGCCTAGCCATAACAATTCCCTGGCTATTTTTTCCCACACTATTTACTTCCCTGGACCCCTGTCTAGCAGGGCGACTGACGTGATCCCTGGGATGAATTTCCTTTCTCCCATCCAATCGTCAAGGTTCCTTTTGAAGAGGACCAAAGAGGCACTCTGCTTGACATGTATGGGCAACCTATTCCAGAGTCTGGGGAGTCTCTGGGTCAGGAACCTATCCCTCCAGCATGTTTTGTTTATTGTGATGACAAGGTTTAGATCCCTGGAGCGTGTGGCCCTGAGGGATTGGGATTTCTTTACGTGTAGCATGTCCAACAGCTCTGGGTTTGACATGGCCTTGTATGTTAAGCAGAGATCGCCTCTGAGTAGACGATATGCGACAGAGTATAGCTGGAGTTTTTTAAGGTGGTCAATGTAGGGCATCTGCTTTAGGCCTGTGATTCTTTTAGTGAGGTATTTCTGTGGCCTTTCCAGTTGTTGCAGATGTCTTGTATTCTATAATGGGTCTAATGAGGGATGAGTACAGTGGGACAATGACCTCCTTTTTTCTGGATGAAAAGCCCTTAGTGATGAGGTGTGCCACATAGAAGGATTTCCTGACTGTTGTTGTGATGTGGTTATCAAAGGTGAGACCACTGTCCACCTGTGTCCCTAAGTCTCTTATCACACTTTTGGTGTTTAGTATACTGCCACCTATATGGTAATTCAGGGATACATGCTTTTTCCCAAAGAGGATAACTATACATTTCTTGGCATTGAGCTTGAGCCCATGGCTCTGGCACCAAGTATCTGTTTCTGTAAGACCCTTTTGTAGAGTATCCACATCATTTGGGGATTCAATAATGGCTCCCAGTTTGTAGTCATCTGCGAACTTTGTTATCCAGAGTCCCTTAGTGTTTGCCTATACTTCAGAGAAGTAGATGCCAAACAAGAGCGGTCCCAGGACTGAACCCTGAGGTACTCCACTTGTCACTTGTCTGGAGCTGGATTTGGAGTCAGCTACTTTTACAGTGTGGGTTCTATCAGTAAGCCAGTTAGCAACCCATTGGGTGACGTAGGGATTAATGCCCAGCTTAGTAAGTTTATCTATGATTCCAGAGTGGGGGATGGTGTCAAAGGCCTTGGCAAGGTCTAGATAAGCTGTGTGGACCACCTTACCCTTGTCCGTGGCTCTGGAGTCTGATTCGAAGAAGTCAGTCAGGTTCAGGAGACAAGATCGGCCCTTCATGAACCCTGGGTGGGATCCAGTGTTTGAAGGTTGCCAGTGTCTTTGTTTATAAGTTCCATGATAATACGCTCCATGGCTTTGCAGATAAGACTTGTCAGACTGATGGGACGGTAGTTTCCGGGATCCAAGGTGGATCCCCCCTTGTGGAGTGGGATAATTGTAGCTCTGCGCCACTCAGTGGGCACGAAACCTGAGGTGTGGCTATGATTAAACATGACACTTAGGTGAGGTGCCAGTTCATATTGTAGTTCATGTAGTACACAGCCCAGGATGTCATCTGGTCCCATGGATGCTGTATTCCTAGCTTTGGAGAGTGCATTTTTTACCTGTGTGGCTGTTATTACCAGAATTTGGCAATCTTCCGGTATTGAAATGGACCATTTAGGGGGTGAGAGGGGGGTAAAGTTGGCACTGAATCGATCTGCCAGGCTATTGGCAATATCCTTGGGATCAGTATATTTAATGCCATTCTGTTTTAGCTCAGAGCAGATCTGAGCATTGCCATTTAGATTCTTGGCATAGTTATAGAATGTCTTGTGGTTGTCTTTGGAATCTTTGGCAATTTTATTTTCATAACTAGCTTTGGAGGATTTTTTGAGGGATCTCAGTTTCTTACTGAGGCTGGTAAGGAAGTTTTTTGCATCCTGGGATTTTTCTCTTTTCTGCAACAGTTTCTTCCTTTTGTTGTAAAGTTTGTTTATGGCAGGGGACCACCAGATTGGCTTCCTTTTTTTAGATGATGGTATCTTGGTTCTATTTGGGATAGTACGATTCATGCATGAGTGGATGTGCTCATACAGTGCCTTAGTGTAGGATTCAGCAGTTAAACTTTCGGTTCCCGTATGCATGGGTGTCATGAAGTTTGTCACTTCTGACTTGAGTAGCATGAAGTTGGCTTTGGAGAAGTTTTTTATGGAGGTTTCCTTACTGGGGGGTGGGGGTGGGATGTGGATGTTAAGGGTGATTAGCTTATGGTCAGACCTGACCAACGAGAGGGTGACCATAGGTGTGGAGCACCGATTTCCCATGTACTTTTTGAACTGTTTTATGCTGAGTTGCTGTTCCATGTTTTACTTTTGTTGCTGCTTTAACTGTTATTTCCTGCACTTTGTTATCCTTGTTCTACTGTATCTCACAGCATAGGCTAGATTCAGATTTGCCGAATCTAGGCTGTTTGGATAAACTGAGCACTAAAACCAGCCATCCAACATTAGGAAGGCCCTCCTGCACCCTTGTGTCAGAAGTGTGCAGCCCAGGACACATCTGAGTTGGGGACTGTTGCTGAAAGGCTCATATTTGGGTTCTCCCATTGGCTAGTTGGAGTTACAAATGTTTAATTTCATTTATTTTTAAGCACCATGTTTGCGTAGTTTTGAGATCAGTTTGTCAGAGCTGGTCCGAGTTTGGCCACTTAGCCATAGAGCTGGAGTGAATCTCAACTAAATCAGAGTCATCCACTATAATCTACAAAAAAAAAGTATATTTAAAGACTGCATTGCACTTTTTGAACTTTTTTTTTTTTTTTTGCTGAATTACTATTCCATTTTTTTACTTTTGTTGGTACTTTAACTGTTATTTCTTGAACTTTGTTATCCTAGTTCTACTGTATCTCATAGCATAGGCTAGATTCAGATCTGCTGAATCTAGGCTGTTTGGATATATTGTGCACTAAAATCATCCATCAGGAAGGCCCTCCTGCACCCTTGCTGCAGAAGTGTGCAGCCCTGGGCACATCTGAGTTGGGGGCTGTTGGTGGAAGGCTCAGTTTTCGTCTCTCCCATCGTCTCGTTAGAGTTACAACTGTTTAATTTTGTTTATATTTAAGCACCATGTTTGCGCATAGCTGAGCACCGTGCAGCAAGGTTTGGAGCTGCCGTGTATAGAGAAAACACTTAAAAAGACAAATTTTCCCTTGATAACGGCTAGGGAACCCTCTTAAGCATCCCTGCTCAACACAGTCGCGCACTGCTGCCCAAAAAGCAACTCAGCTGTGCATTTTGAGGAGTCGACCCAGGTTTCTATTCCTAAACCCCTCCCCATAGATTATGTTATTTTACTAGCCCTACAGCAGAACCAGGTCCATCTTGCCCAGCCCCCTACTTATTACAAATACACCTGCCATAATGGATGGACAGTTTCCCACTATTTCTCCAGCCAGCCTGATTGACATGGGCATCCTGAGGCAATGTATCAATTGCCTCATATTTACTAACAACCTATTGCTCCTAAAACATACAAATACAATATGTGAGAGATGTATCTATACTATGAATCTGGAATTGGTGCTCTCTCTCTCTCGCTGTCTCACACATAACAGCAAACCAGGTATCAAACAGGTTGTCAGCACACACACTTCACCTCTTCTACAAACAAAGTGCACAACACATTAACCCACATATGCGTAGGTACTCACTAGAAGTTTACCAAAAAAGCAGAGACCTTGCAAGTGCAAACCTTCGGCACATAATACAGTCCCAACAGAATCCACTACACATAAAAACAAATTTATCAGTTTCTCATCCAATAAGCCCCTAAGGCTAAACACCTCAAAACCAAATGTCTTGGTCATAGGCAACTCCATAGTGAGACATACAGATGTCCCCCTCAATAGGCTGGATAAGGAGAAGGTCATGGTCAGATGCCTGTCAGGTGCCAGGATCTGCTCGATCATGCACGCACACAGGTCTGTCAACAACAAGTACTGCTATGACTCTGTCATAGCCCATGTTGAGGTGAATGACTTGAGACATACCTCACCAGACTCTATGAAGAAAGACATGACTACCTTCACTCAGGATGATGTCTGTATTTCTCAGCCTGTGATGATATGGTTGACGGACCACGCTGCTTTGCCAGAGATGGTCTTCACCTGTCACCTCCTGGCTTTCGGTTACTGGCAAAGGATCTTGCCTCCACCACATTGCCTTTTTTTAGGTAATGTCATAAGAACAAAATTCTCAACATAAAAATAACTCAAAGTTATGCTGCTTAATGCTAGGAGTCTAAATTAAAAACTGTACTCACTGGACATACTCCTTTCTTTGAAAGATGCCAATGTCTGTGCAGTCACAAATTCCAGGAATCTTAGGCTGCAGAAAGTACCCCAGCCATGCAAGGCTACAATGACTTCCATATGTTCAAAGTGCAAAATGAACATGAAAACACTAAAGGAGGAGATGTATCCATCTTCATTAAAGACAAATACATCTCAAGACTGGTTAAACAGTAAGATTACCTAGAGTTACTCCAAGTCCAACTAACTGTAATAGACACCCCCCCTCTATGTCTTGTTAACTATAGGACCCCACCAGAAATCACAAAATTACACTGCCTACCTGGACCTACCTGAACCACTCACAATACAGCCAAACACCTTGGTCTTGTGTGACTTTAACTATCCTTCCATCAACTGGGAAGTGTATATGAGCACAAACACGTTTGCCCTAAGGTTCCTGGACTTTGTTAACACAAATAATTTGGAACAGATAGTCTGCACCCCGACAAGGGACTCTAATGTCCTTGACTTAGTACTCACTGACATGGGGGAATCACTGCACCATCCCATGTGTGGGACCCTCCTTGGTAAAGTCCAATCATAAATCAGTCTTGTTCAAAGTAACAATCATACCTGACCCCCCACCCCCACCCCGAGCAAAAAGGTTGAAAATTTTCTCCAAAGCAAACTATAGCCTCCTAATGATGGTATAAATATTTTCAAACCCCCTGCTACCACTAACAGCAATGACTCCTATACTGAGATGTTCATAAATGCCCTGTATAAACACTTGCACAAATGTATAGACTTAGCCATACCTGAACAAATCAAAAGAAGATCCTCATGAAAAAACAAGCCACCCAGGTAATCATCTAGCATAAATAGGTTATACAACAAGAGAAAGAAACTTCTGTCAAAGAATAAGAGGGAACGGTCTCAGCAGACAAGAACATCCTCCACAGCTTGAACAAGCAAATTAGACATCCTGTAAAGTCCTCTAAAGCTAATTATGAAACTAAATTAGCATCCCTAGCTAGGGATAATCACAAGGTGTTCTTCAGCTACATCTGAAATCTAAAATGGAAGGCCCAGCTTTATGCTGAATTGTAGTGGACGATACCACTCATACTGAATCTGAAGACATCACCAATCTGCTAGCAGACAAGTTTGGTGAAAACTTCACCCCCCCCCCCTTTCCCCACCAATCATAACCCAAAGTATACCGGCTACCACTCCTCTACCCAGTACCTCCATAGAGAGGGTCATAGCCATACTCTCCAAGGCCAAAAACATAGTCTCTATGGGACCAGATAACATCCCAGCTTGCTTACTAAACGGTCTAAAACAGGAGTTAGAGGAACCATTGAGCACTCTCCTCAACCACGGTCTAAGTACTGGGTTTGTCCCAGCAGAGTGGAAAACAGCAACCATAATCCCCTTGCATAAAAGAGGTCCCTCACCAAGACCTTTCAGAATTTTGTTACTTTATTAATGGTTTGGTTGGGCACGCTTATCTCACAGAGGATACCTCTGCTCAGGGACAGATTCCCCATACACATAAAACAAAGTTCATTCCTGTCCATATTCAAGCACAACTTGAATTCATGGATGGGAAATTAAAATTTACACCAGGGCTACCCCTTGTGCTACTAATAGGCAAAGTCAGTTTCTAAATGCTTTATCTCATCCATGGGTTTCCTCAAATTATCTATCGTATGATCCCAGTTATTCTACCTAGAGGGAATATATATTTATTGACCATAGGATGGGTAAGGCTAATCTAGCTCAAAATGGGATCGGTTAATTCAAGTATCAAAAGGGAAATTGGCTAGAATTAAAATGGCCCGCAAGGGCAGATGGCCTAGTACTTACCTATGAACTGCAAACCAATGTGATCATGTCCATGATGAATAGTTTGGTATAAGTCAAATGCAGACTCATTTTATCACCATGCTGTGCACAGTGAGGTAGGGATTCAGAAGGGGTTGCAGCCAGCAGTACTCCCTAACACAGGCTTCTATGACTAGCTGCATCCCTTTCGTATTCTGAGACAGGCTCACTGCAGTGGGGCATCTCCATGGCTACACTGCATGTAAATGAGCCATTCTAAGGAATGCAGTCTGTTGTGTTTGTTATATGTGCTCTCCCATAGAAGTGCCTGTAGTAAGGGATTTACACAACTGAGCAATTCAAAGGATCAATATATTCTATTCTATAGGTCATTGTTTTTCTGTTTTTCAATTCAAAGTATCTCTTGGCTATGTAAAGTAGCATGGCTGGCCACATTAATGAACATGGCCGAAAAGTTACATTCTCCCATTGTAGTCAGTGGTGGAGACTGCATAACAAGTAAGATCAGGTAAGTGTCTGCAGAGAGATAGGTGGTGGGTGGGTGAGTCTGTGTATGTGTGGCAGTATGTGTGGGTGTCTACAGAGGTATGTGTGTGTGAGAGTGTGTGTCTGTCTGGGTGGTCACTGTCATACATCTCCACCTCTTAGCACAAGAAGTCTGGACAAAGCCTGACATAATGGGGGGACAAAGGCCCAAAATAGGGACACATTTTAAATATTGCTCTTATAAGCTTAGAAAGTTGGTAGAATAACAGGATTTGTGTTAGCATGCATTTTTTGAAGGATATGGAGTCTAAACCTCAAATGGATGTCATTAGTGACAGACTAAAAATTTGAGGCAAAAATCTGTACCTTCTGTGAAAATCCGGACAGTTGAGAGGTATAAGTCATGGTACTGGCATTAGTTATGAGATAGAGTAGGGTGTGTGTGTGTGTGTGTGTGTGTGTGTGTGTGTGTGTGTGTGTGTGTGTGTGTGTGTGTGTGTGTGTGCGTGTGTGTGTGTGTGTGTGTGTGTGTGTGTGTGTGTGTGTGTGTGTGTGTGTGTGTGTGTGTGTTTGTGTACCTGATAACACCGACATGCCAAAACACCGACAACGAAATAACCGACACAACAAAACCGAAAGTTCAAAAACACGAAACTTCACATGCCTGACAAACCACAATCCCAGCAATCAACAAAACAAATACCTTTCCCGAAAAACACACACACAACACAAGCACACCAAAAACCTTACAAACCTACACTAAACCTTACATACACAACTATCTATGCACTAACTTTAACCCAAACCCTAAGGTCTGTCACTATCGCACACTTACCTTACCCGCACCCTAACTCACTTAATCCTCCGCTAACCCTTAAGTCTGTCACTATTGCACACTTACCTTACCCGCACCCTAACCCTAACTCACTTAATCCGCCCGTAACCCTCAAGTCTGTCACTGTCGCACAGTTACCTGACCCACACCTTACCCTAAAGTCCGTCACTATCACACACTTACCTTACCCACACCCTGACCCTAATGTCCATCCCTATCGCACACTTACCTTAACATGTTGGTGTTCTCAGCGTCGGGATTCTCAACTTTTGATGTTCTCCATTGTCAATCTTCTAGTGTCGGTGTTCTCGTTGTCGGCGTTGTGGACTTTCGGCATTTTGAGGTAGACCTGTGTGTGTATGTGTGCGTGTGTGTGTGTGTGTGTGTGTGTGTGTGTGTGTGTGTGTGTGTGTGTGTGTGTGTGTGTCTATGAATTAAGTCACAATGGTGGGGGGTCTGCTGTATGGTGACTCTGCTGCAGAAATTTGTGCTTGAGTTGGGGGGGGGGTCTGTCTGAATCACAGAGTGAGTAAAAACATGATGTATGTTCTTACATTTGGGGCTAGAGTTCATGAGCTAAAGGGAGAACCTATTACAGTCTGATAATTTTTTATACATGCCCAGTCTGTTTACTGAAGCTTAAAACTGGAAGAGGCACAAATGAGCAGAGACATACAATATGTTGTGACACAAACCACTATTTTAATCTTTAAATATGCATTTATTTGTCTCCAGAAAGATCATATTATATGCCAAGAATAACTGCTACCTGTTTCTATTCTGCATTTACTAACATGCTTTTCCAACATTTTCCAAAAATTTTATTAAAATCACCCTCTTTGACACCAGTATACTCAACCCAAACAATATACACAATATGATAGTCTTAATAATATTCTTTTTCTAACACTTTATGCAGTATAAAGTATGACTTAACATCGAGCAATTCTTTTTCTCCAACATAAGTTACTGACTACTAGTGTTATAATTAGCCATAATATACCATGTACCATCATTTTTTTACTTCATAATCCTTTACAGTGTATGTATTCATCATGTGCTATATTTATGTTATGCTATTAAATTTAGGTCTGCAATTCCTTATTACGTATATTAGTCTAAGCATGTTCTTTCTTATGCTATCCAGTTTATGTCTACAGTCTTGGTATAGAATACTTCATGCATGTTTTTAATGGAGTCTTTCTTCTTGTGATTCCACTGACAAGGAGGAGCTTTGCCCATTCAGACTTTTCTGGTAAACAAATTAAAATAAATAAAACAAAATAATTAATAATTGCTTAAAAAGAAACAATGTTTATAGCAACAGGTAAAGAGTAACATTAGCAACCACTAAAATACCTATTTGCTGTTATTAAGTAATTGTGTTTAATGAATCTAATACAAAGCAGACTTGTAGAAACTAATAAATATTACATTTTTAGATGGGCATGAAAATAAACATCATTAATATGCTATTTCTTTGATGCGTGCTTTTTATTTACTCTTGAGTGCAATCATTGTGCATATGCATGGTATTGTTTTGGAGCTGCAGCAAATTAATGCTTATATTATACTAGTTCAAACAACAATAACTGGTCATGTTTTACATTAGAAATGTGAGACTCAGACTTTCAGTAGCTGTTCTCCTGAGATGCACAGCGCAAAAACTTCAGGTAATTTTCTACTAATTGCAATGGCTACCCCCTGTACTACACATGGGAATAAAGAAGGCATTGAATGCCCTCACAGTGATGTAGGTGCTCATGTCAGCTACATATCACACATGTAGACCAACTGCTTTCACAATCAAAAAGGTCTACAATAAAAAAAAATGTTTTAACTTCAAGAGTAATTTACAGATAAAACTGTAATATGGAAAACCCCTATTCAAAACTATTTTAAATGTGTCAGATGATTACTTCTTAGCATAAGTACAGCTGGTGATCTATAGCCATAATCAGCTTTATTTATAGGTGGGCTAGGTGACCGCTTAAGGTGCTACTCAGCTAGGGACACCTTCCTGTACTTTATTTATTTTTTTTTTAATTAAAGACATACATTTATGCATTAAAAAATAAATAAAGACAATAAAGACACTCCTGTTCAAAGCTGCAGCGCCATATTGGGAGGTACTGCACACCTGTCCAATCAATCTGCAAAGCTTTCCACTCCTTGCTGTAGCATAATATATATGTTTCATGAAACAGCAATGACTAGGAAGCTTTGTGAATATTCAAGAGTAAAAGAGAAGTGATAGTCATGGATGACAGCAGCAATCTTGGCAGGCAACCAGATATGGCAAGTGGCTGGTTTTGCAGGGCAAAAGGAGTACTCTGCAAGTGTCCTTGATTTCATATAGTAATGTTTGGAGGTGGGAAGAAATTGGAGTACTGAAAGAATACCAATGGAAACATAGGTAGACCATACAAAACTCCCCACAAACAGTGAACAAAGACCAGGACTAAGCTGTGAGGTAGAGATCATACAATAAGGCATTGTGTTGCACATACCCAAAATTTAATCTGTTTACATTTCTTTATATACTTATATGTATGAGAATGATCTGATTACCAGTGTTACAGAAAATCTGTCATCTAATTTATTTTATGTCAGTGAGACTTCTCCAGTGCATGACATCACATGGCATCAATGTGAATTTGTTTGGGGGGACCGCATACTTTCATATTTTTGCTATTCTAGCAAAAAGTTGAGCAGCAGAATTATTGTCAGCATCTATGGGCTGTCCATTCGTCTTTACAAGCACTGACAGTTGTGTTGTTGACCACTATAAATCTCCTGCTAGTCCTGTACTGATGTACCAGTAGGTAGTGCTGCAGTCAGAGATGGGACATTTTAAATTTCCTGTGCATTTTCAAAAGTATTAATGAAGATGACCAAAATTCCACTAATTCCTAATAAAAAGTCATCTCATTTTTTTTAGAAAACGTGATCACTATGTACTGTATGTTTTCAGTTATACATCTGTTACAAATACCTGTCAAAGTTAGCTGGTAGTAAGATTGAATAACAGCCCTAGCAATGATTATAGCCTCTTCCCGGTTTGTAATGTGATATACATATAATAGTTGTTAAGGTCTTCCAGGGGCTAGATGGTGAATAGTATACATGTGGCAAAATGTTATCTTTAGTCAATAAGCAGAATATGAGGATAGCTGACAATGTTTATGTCATTGCAGTGTGAGAAGGTGTACTGAACAGTTTCATGAGATTATTACTTTTAAGTGTTCAGTAATTTTAGTGATTCATGTTTACAATATTTTTAAGGCGATAGATTTAAAAAAGAACTGGAAATTGACTTGACCTATACCTTCAAATGAAGTAAGCTTGTTGCTTGATTTTTTTGTGTTAACGTTTGAATTTATTTCTTTTTAAGACCTTGATCCTAATACTGTGGTGTGGAAGGATAAAGCCCTGACTGTGAGCCATATAGCTTGAGCTCAGTTATTGGCTTTGGTGTTAGACTAGCTAATTTGGAGGGGTAGGAAAGAGCAGATATCATCTGCTTGCCAATCCTGTGGGGATGAGCAGGTGGTTCTGGTTGGCATGTCACTGTGCAAGCAAAAGTTTGCACAGGACCAAACATCGTTTGATGCTTCCAATTTGTACTTCACTGGCATTGGTGTGGTAGCACACATGGAAATAAAGAAGGCATTGAATGCCCTCACAGTGATGTAGGTGATCATGTCAGCTACCTGAGAGAATTGTGGACTTAATAAGGAAACACCCATCTGTTGCCATTGAAAAGGTCTTCCTTGTTGACCCATGAACAGATTGGGGAAGTGGCAGTGACAGGTGAGTGGTGAGCTCTTTGGTTACCTTTTATGTTGCAGGGAAGGTCTTGTGGTGATATTATATCTCTCCTTTAAGCCCTTTGGCTGCCATCTAGAATGTTGTTTTGGGGTAAGACTGGAGACCCACTTAAATGAGGCTGAAGATCTGCTAATGGTTTGATTAAAGCTACATTCATGCTTGCCTGAATGACATTTCCCTCCTGGTAACTTTTGTCCAAGTCAGTGACCATGATGTCTCTGATACAGAATAATCAGGCAGGGAATTAATTAATGTATTGAAAAAAAAAAACTTACTAAGATCTGTGGTTGTCTCATTTCTTTGCTTTAAACAGCAAATAACAAATAAATGACAAAAATACACCCTTATTGGGGAGGTGCTATACACCTATCCAATAAATTTGTAGAGCTTTCCATTCCTTGCAGTGACATGACCTACCTGATTCATGGAATGGTAAGGAGTAGGAAACCTGTGAATATGCGAGGTTAAGTACATAATAAAAGAGTAAAATCTAACCCACACCATGGCTGACAAAACAAAAATATTACAATAAAAGGGATAAAGCCTGGAAAAATTGATATAAAAATAGAACTCCTTCCAGCAATATAGACATCTTAGAAACCTTTACAAAATAGGACAAGTAACATACTCTATGAACCTACAAGACAAACATAAAAACAACCCAAAACTTTTTTGGTCATCACCAAATAAACTACTCCACCCTGGCCAGACCACCACCTTCGTCAAAAACAGACGATATGACATACTCTATCCCAACACAGTTTAATTCCTACTTTATGTAATCAAAATGATATCTCTTAGACACTAATACATCTGACCCCGCCCTACTCCTGTCCAATCAAAATCACCCACAGCTCTTAAATTTTAGTCCAGTACATACCTATCTGATAATAAAGTTGCTCCTTAAACTAAAAACTACTTCCATAGCTGTAGACCATATACTATCAGACTACCTAAAAATGGCCACAGAAGTCATAGCCTTCCCTGTGTCCATACTAATTAATAGGTCCATAGAAGAAAGATATGTCCCATCACTGTGGAAAAATCCTGCATAATGCCACTGCACAAAAGTAGGACATCTACAGAGTTTAATAACTACAGACCAATAGCAATTTTCTACCCCTTTTCAAAATATTAGAGAAGTGCATCCATATGCAGCTGATGCAATACCTAACCTCAAATAACCTGCTGTCAGAAACTCAACATGGCTTTAGGCCCCAGCACAGCACCACTACTACATTTTTCCAATCTAATAAACCAGCATAGAAACAATGGTTTGCTTGTGTCCACCATTTTCTTAGACTGGTTAAAGGCATTTGATACTGTCCTGCACTTGCAACTGCTTGTTTGACTTTCCTCAATAGGACTTTCATAATACTCCTTCTTCTGGTTTCTTAGTCACCCATCAGGAAGGCAACAAGCCATTAAATGGCAACAAACCTACTCATCCTTTCAACTAGTTATTACAGGTGTCCCCCGGGGATCTTTCCTGGGTCCTCTCCTATTTAATATATTTATTAATGTCCTCCATACCTCCCATCAACATGCTAGTTTAGATCAGTATCTAGACAACTCAACATTAATATACATGACCTAGACAATAAATAAGCCCCAAGACATTACCCCAAAATCGTTCTCATTTGTAGAAGAAACCTGGCTCAAAAAATCAAACCTCATACTTAACCCCAAAAAAACTTAGTTAATGTTGTTTACCTCACAAAGTTGCCAAAATCAAAAACAATCTTTTACAATAATGTCAGCAAATAATACTGTCACTGAAACTGTAACTCACACTAAACTTTTAGGCATTATAATAGATGACAGTTTCAAATATGACTAGCGTATACTACATACCATTAAACATACACACCAGAAATTAGGCTCTCTTCATAGCATCAATGGATTCCTTACAGATACTGCAAGAAAAACTCTAGCCACCACCTTCTTATTGCCAGCTTTCTTACATACTGCTCCTATCCTAACAAACTTAAACAATACTCAAAGAAAAAAGCTTGCCTCCTGCTACAATAAAATAGCTAAATTTGCCACCAATCTCCTTCATAAGTCCCACCATTGTCATAGCTTAAAGCAATTAATAATACTCCTTGGACAGTGCAGTGTTGTCGCCTCACAGCAAGAGATTCTCTGGTTTGATTCTTGGCTGGAGTGCCTTCTGTGCGGAGTCTGCATGTCCTCCCTGCATTCATGTGGATTTTCTCTGGGTACTCTGGTTTCCTCCCATGTTACAAAGACATGCGTCTGGAGTGTTTTTCCCCGGGTCGCTGCTGAAAATTGGCTTCATTCCAAGTCGGACTTTTCTGGTAAATAAATGTTAAATAAAATTAAAAAAATTAAACTGACAAACTACACAACTACCTAACATATTCACAGTTAACTAGAGCACACAAACGTATTAATTATCCAGAAAAATACCCTGCACTACACAACTTATTACTGCCCAACTGTCCACCAAGGGACAGCTGCTCTAGTAACAAATTATTATTACTTACAAATAAATCAAATAATGTTGCAGGAGACTCGCTCTACTCCAAAGCACTGCTAAATTCTGGAATAGTATCCCCGCACAAATAAAACTCTCCAACAAACTCAGTAGTTTTAAACCATTGCTTAAATAACATCTTCACTAATCCTGGTCCTGCACATGCTCATCACAAGGTTAAGATATTGTGTTCGCCATATGATACTCTCCAAATTCTCTCCTTAAGCAAAATATTCTCAGACTCTCACTGAAATGACAAAACAATTTTTAAACGTAACTGTTGCTTGTACAATCCACTAAGTTGCATGTGGGCTTTCTCTTTAGTAACTTCCACCTCTGTAAAATCTTATAATGTATAATGCAACTACTGTTTGTATATAAATGTAAATAGAAATGTAACTACTTTATGTTTAACTGGAACTTAGTATAATGCAATGAAAGCAAATGGAGCTTTTCTCCCTGGGCCTCTGCTGAAATTGTACGTTACCCAGTCAAAATTTTCATGTAAACAAAGACAAAATAATACTTAATAATAATAAAAAGAAGTCAAAAGTGGGTAGTTTTGGACAAGAGCAAGAGCAATATCAGCCAGTGAGAGCATGTGGTAAGTTTTGTTTTAATCCAGACTGGTGAATAGATATGGGCAGTGGATAGTTTTGCAGGGCAAACAGAGTACCTATTAAGTATTCCTGATTTTGGGATTTCCCTGAATTTGTCTCATATTTTTGGTTTGTTCTTCACAAAAAATATTGATTTCTGGTAAATCATTGAGGGTTGCAATCACTAAATAATGACAGACATTTACGGTGGCCATGGTGGTGCAGTGGTTAGCATTGCCGCCTCACAGCAAGAGGTTCCCCGGTTCGATCCTCAGCCGGGGTGCCTTCTGTGCGGAGTCTGCATGTCCTCCCTGTGGTTGCATGGGCTTCCTCCAGGTGCTCTGGTTTCCTCCCACATTCCAAAGACATGCTGTAGGTGGATTGGACACTCTAAATTGCCTTAGGTGTGAGTGCGTGCATGTGTGTGCCTTCTGTGGAAGGTTGGGCATGGGGCTGGCAACTTGACACCGTAAAACTCCACTGCCAATCATGAGCAGACAGGTGATCCGCTGTGGCGACCCCTAACCAGGAAAAGCCGAAAGAAGAAGAAGATCCTTCAGAAAATGCATGCTTTGCAAAACTTGATATTCTACCAGTTCTGTAAGTGTATAAGAGTAATATTGAAATTCTATCTCCAATTTTGGCCTTTGCTCCTCCTCCATCACTATTTTCGGCTTTGTCCCTGATTCTTGCATTAATATGTTGAGAGAAATATCTGTTATAAGAGTCAGATGTCTAAGGCATACACAAACAAATTAGAGTCTATATTAGATCACAAAGCACTTAAAAAAGCGAACGGTGATTAATCGACCCTATGTAAGCGAAAGCTTACAATTTCAAACTGTCCAAACAGCGATTTTTTTCCTAGGGAAAAAAAATCGCTGTTCCAACAACAACAAAAAAAACATACTTTAAACATTACATTAAGTGGGGGGCTTTGCCCCCCACACCCCCCCCTACCTAAATATACCAACTCCGAGATCACACTACAGTGCTGAAAACGGCAAAATAAAGAATCGGCCAAGCAAATTCTTTCCCAGGGAAAGAATTTGCTTAAAAGCCGCTTCAGTATTTTGCCATTTCAGGCTTTTGAGTTCAACCAAGACAATGCATCTTCGGTCTTCTAATAGGGAACCACAAATTACATATAATTCCTGATGCTATCTGTGGAGAAAAATGATAAACTGCTGTTATTTGCTTGCAATTCTGGCTTTGGAGGTTTAATGTGATTTGTTTGAAACAACTTGAAATACTTCCAACTTGTGACTACTGTCTGTGCAGACCAAAGCTGACATATATTACATGGCCATCATTTCTATCAAAATCAGACATCTGAAGTGTACACAGAAGTGGCTATAACTGCTGATGAGGGTGGGCACTGTCTGTGGATGAAAGTAATTGTCTTGTTATTTGATTACTTTAAATGGTCACTAGTCTGGCTTTGCAAAACTAATGTGCATCAGTGTAAAATAAGATGGACTACTTAATTGTGACCATTATTTTTATTATTGTTATTATTATTATTATTATTATTATTATTATTATTATTATTATTAACTGCAATCATACATCGGAGGTGTACACAGTCAGTAAAGTGGTTGCAAACAATGGGTACAAAGGCCATCTGTGAATACAAGTGGCTTACCCCTGCTGTTGTTCATTCACTGTTAACTCATAGCACCCTAGCAATGCTTCCAGCTGTTTCTGCAGTTACATCCTACTGACACCTCTCTGTGTCAAATATTGGTTGTTCATGTTTGCATTAATATTAATTCCAAAACCATGCTACATACAACATATTAAAATATTTCATCTTAAATCTTATAAAATGGAAAACACAATTGCAATGATATCTGACCTCTGTCTAGCATAGGTAAAGAGATATAAATTGTTGTTCATATAATATTTATTTATATGGTCATAAATTTCATGTTTCTCAAAATATCTTGAAAACAAGTTGCACAGACAGAACTGCTTAGCCTTATATCAAAGCTCTCAGCTGGATGAACAAAATGCTGCTGACAGTGTGTGTGTGTAACCTGAGTAGTTGCTTAGATATTATAAATTGTTTACAAAATATTATAAATTTAATAGTTACTGTGTTTACTGCGGCTTATAAAATGCAGTTTAAGACCTAAAATCTAAAGAATGCTACCACTATAAAAAACAGTTTGTGCTAAAGAGTTTGACATTTATATTTCTTTAGTAACCCCTAAGGTCCCAGAGAAAAAAACATTTGTTTTGAAAAGTGAGGACATAATTCAGTTTTATCAAAATGCATAGGCTCCGTCTGTTGGAAGTTACTATGCAAACTTCCAGAGCTCTACTGGAGGGAATGAGTTAAACGTTGATCACTACTCTGTCATGGCAGGAGTAGTATATAAACTCTCCCAGTAATGCAATGTAAATCTGTATGTAACTCATTGGATAACAAACTGTCTCACAAATAGAACTCAGGAAATAAGGGTGGTCAGTTGTACTTCCTCCAAAAGACCTGCCATTAGCTGTGTATCCCAGGTTTTAGTCTTTGAACCACTTATCTTTGGCATTTACTTCTTGAAGGCCAAAACAAATATTGCAAGTTTATGGGAGACCAGCTTTGCAGATGATTGTAAACTTGGTGCCATCATAAACTCCTCAAAGCACACCAGAATCATCCAAGATGTTTTTTCCTAAACAAATAGCTAGATTCAAAACCATGGACTAAAACTAAATATTAGGAAACATATAGGTTCGTAGTTGTTTACTAGGCTAACAACCACAAGGGCGTTTTTAAGCCTAGCCATGCATCCCAAATCTCTGACTAGTTCTAGTACCCTTTATAAGTGTAAGCAGAGGTTTGGGAGATGAAACATTTACAAGCAGGGGGCTGGGAGATGAACCATTCACAGGCTGCTTGTGTCCATTAGAGACATAGGTGCCAAATCAGAGATGAAGTTCCTGTTCCCCAGCCAATTGTCTAAGTTTTACTCGAATTGGGTTAGGGAGGAACTGTGCTTCACATAGATGGGGAGACTGTTCCAGAGACAAGGCAGTCTCTGAGATACATAACTGTCTCTCCAGCAGGTCCTATTTGTATCACAGGCAAGGTTTAACTCTTTTCAACGGATCATTCTGGTAATGTTTGTTTTGGTATATCCTGGAGGTCCATCAGAGTGGGATCTGACAATGTCCTGTATACCAGGCATAGATCTCCCCTCAATAGCTTGTTGGAGACAGAATACAGGGATAGGGCCTTGAGGCAGTCTGCATAGGACATTTTACTTATGTCCTGTATTGTTTTAGTAAGGAACCTCTATGGACATTCCATTTGTTGTTAATGCGTGGCTAGGTACATACCAAAGGGGCATTGTACGCAATGCTAAGTTTGATGAATGCCAAATACAGTGGAGCAATGACTTCCTTGGACCTAGATGCCATACATTTGTTTATAAGTTGAGCAACATAGAATGATTTCCTCACTACTGTAGACATATACAGTGTCTACACTGGTCAAAGGACAGATTACTGTATATGTGTGTCGCTAAGTCCCTGACTACTGTGTCAGCTCTAAGAGTTGTGTTCTTCATATGATTGTTATCAGGGGTGGATGACTTCCCAAAGGATATTGTTACTCATTTCTTGCCATTTCGTTGTAGTCCATAGCTCTGACAGCAGTTGTTTATCTGTGCCAATCCTTCCTGAAGAACATTTGTGTCAGTGTGGAATTCAATGACAGCTCCTAATTTGCAGTTATCTGCAAATTTTGTCAGCCAGAGACCTTTGACATTGATCTTGACTTCAGAGAAGCAAATGCCAAATCATATGCTTTGGTGAACATGACTTTCCTTGTAACTATTACGTCAACAACACACCCCTGGAAGTTGATCTTGTAGTCAGGGAATGTTAACAAGAAATTGTCCTTTAGTTATCATGTATCCACTATTGTAAGTATTGCGTCCAGGTCCAGGGATATAATCATTCCATTGTACTTGGCTCTCAATAGGCTGATGATGACATTCAGCATGTATCTGACCAAACATTTGTCACAACTAGAGCCACCATGATACTTTGTCATTAAAATAAAAAGGGTCTAAAACACAAAAATCATGCAGACCATCTCAAAGCCTTATCCTTTTTCTTGGTATCATACAGGCTACTAAGACTCAACCTCTAACTCACCTATACAGCCTCAAGAGACCCTATTCTGTCAGTTCTGCTACACATTTGCAAGTCCAATGGAAGCATAAGCACCCACTCAAGGGATTTCAATCTCTTTTGTTACATATATAGAACATTTTGAGATATAAGAATGTACTACACATAATGCTGCTTCTATGCAACCATCTTCCACTTAACATAAAGCAAAGTACTTGTCTTACTCTAGTCCAATGTAATTTGGATGAATGGATGGGAAACCACAAGTTCACTTGTAGTTTAACATCCATGTACCTCACAGATAGGAGCAACAAGTAAATGCCCCAGCATATCTTTGTTCTGCCCACCTCTAGGTGACTCATACACAAAACATAAGGGCTAAAACTACAGTGGGAATGTAATGCTAGGCTTCTTGAGATCCTCACAGATCAATAGCCTAGTAAGTACCTATGCCATCACCCACATCAGCTACATACCTTAGTAGCCTTGATCTGGAAACATTTGACCTTGCTGAAATTTGTCAATTCTGTAGTTATGTATCAGCATATAACAAAGGCATTTTATTAGCTGTACACTTGATGAAATTTAATACTGCTGCTTAAAAAAACAGTTTATTTCATTCCACTTCTCATTTTATATTCTGTTCATGACATGGTTTTTGTACTTCAATGATACATTTTTAACTATGTATAAAGCATGTATATTTCTAATATTGTACATATTTTAAGACTTTCAGTTTTCACACCATTGAAATCGTTATTTTAAGTAAATTTATTTCTTTACTGTATTACTTTATAACTGAATACTTAAATTTGTAAAGCCATATTTGAATGTTTGCTTTTTTTACTTCTATTATTTTAACCATCCTCATGCCTCTTGGCCCAGGTTGTAGCTAAACAAAAGGCATTTGACTAGTCCACCTCTCTATAGATATATATGTATGTGTGTGTGTGTGTGTGTGTGTGTGTGTGTGTGTGTGTGTGTGTGTGTGTGTGTGTGTCGAAACTGTGAATGGGAGCCTTAGGTTTAAAAAAATAAAAAGTTAACTTACCTTATTGCAGGAGGCCAGGTCCTCTGTACCCTAGCAGTTTAAATGTGAATGTTCCGTGACCACACTATAGCGGAGGAATGGAAAATTTTCTGTTTTGCGCTTGCGTGTATAGCACGGAATGGAAGATTTCCCTTTCCTTCACTATAGTGTGATCTCTTAGTAGGTATATTTAAGTAGGGGGGGTGTGGGGGATGCAGGGGGATGAAGCCCCCCTGTGGAAACATTTGAAAGTTGTTAATTTTTTTTTTGTCCCTTTCATATGTTCGAGTTTCTCTAAATTCGAGATTCTGGTTTCGGGTTTATGACTTTCAAGTTTAGAGAAATTCGATCATATGAAGGGGAACTATATATATATATATATATATATATATATATATATATATATATATATATACCTATACTTTATCAAATGCCCACTTCACCGACACTAACTCTGCCAACACGTCACATTACCGCCAAAGGAAAGCCGATGTTTCCCGATATATATATATATATATATATATATATATATATATATATATATATATATGAGTTACCTTTACTTTATCAAATGCCCACTTCACCGACACTAACTTTGCCAACACGTCACATTACCGCCAAAGGAAAGCCGATGTTTCCCACAAAGTCAGTAACTGTGTGGCCATCCGACTTCAGGAACTACCAATAAAACAAAACCACTGGTGTGTGGGGGGGGCTATGCCCCCCCCTTAATAAATATACCAACTCCGAGAATGCACCACCGTGGATGTAATGGACAAAGGTCAGGTAGATGGCGAAACAGTTACTTACCGTGCGGGAAATGTTGGTTTTCCATTTGTCGGTAATGTTACATGTTGGCAAAGTTAGTGTTGGTGAAGTGGGCGTTTGATAAAGTAAAGGTAACCCATATATATATATATATATATATATATATATATATATATATATAGGAATACTTCATATGACCTAACTTTCTTATAACTGACATTCATTTGACCAAGACCATATAACCTAAAGTTTATAATACTGAAAACTCACTTGACTGAAACTCATAACACTGACACCTTACAATGCTAGATTTCAACATACTAAATTGCAAACTATAGACATGCACACTTACAACACCAATTACTAACACTTTCCAGAACTTAAAAACTAATTATATACCCTCTTATCAGAAATCAGACGATATAAAACCAACACCCCACACCCCCTAACTATATATACTAACTCCAGAATCGCACTACAGTGAGGAAAAGGGCATATACCTTTTACTTATAGTTTCATAGTTTCATAGTATAGTACTAGGCTGTCTGCCCTGGGGCATTTGTAAGCCTAGCCATAGTGATGTGGCTTTTGCCACCCCATGAAATGGTACAAAAATGTACAGAATAAATCTAGAATACTGTGCCTCTGTCTAGTAGTGACACAGTGAAGGTCCCCTTATATAATAGAATTAGTTTACTGTGCCCCTGTCTAGCAGTGACACAGATGTGACCCCTGGGGTAAACTTACGATCTCCCATCCACTCATCAAGATTTCTCTTGAAGAGAGTCAGTGAGGGGCTCTGCCTAATATGAACTGGGATCCTGTTCCAAAGCATGGGAAGACTCTGGGTTATGAATCTATCCCTCCAGCATGTCCTATTCATACTTGTGCCGAGGTTTAAGTCTTTAGCTCTCATGGTCCTGATGGATTTGGATTTTTGAGGTGGAGCATGTCCATCAGATCCTGATTGGACATGGCCTTGTACGTCAGGCAGAGATCACCTCTGAGCAGGTGGTATGCTACTGAATAGAGCTGAAGTTTCTTTAGTCTGGCAGAATAAGACATATGTTGGAGACCCTTGATCCTTTTGGTGAGGTACTTTTGTGGTCTCTCCAGCTGTTGCAAGTGCCGGGTGAGGTACATACCAAATGGGGCATTGTACTCAATCATGGGTCTGATGAGGGAGGAATATAGGGGTACAATGACATCCTTGGATCTGGATGTGAAACCCTTCATGATGAGGTGTGCAAGGTAGAATGTTTTTCTAACCACTTTGGCAACGTGGGTGTCAAATGAGAGGTCGCTGTCTACTTGGGTCCCTAGGTCTCTGATTACTTTTTCCGTACTCAGTGGGTTGCTGTCTATGTGATAATTTGTGGGTACTTTGTTTTTTCCAAAAGGGATGACTATACATTTTTTGGCATTTAGTTTAAGGCCGTGACTACGGCACCAGTTTTCCGTTTCAGTGAGGCCTTTTTGTAGGATGTGTGTATCTGCTGGTGTATCGACTATGGCACCTAGTTTGCAGTCATCTGCAAACTTTGTCAGCCATAGCCCTCCCATGTTTGCTTTAACATCTGAGAAATAAATGCCGAACAAGAGGGGTCCCAGGACAGATCCCTGTGGGACACCACTTGTGACTGGCTTTGAGTATGACATTGCTCCAGCGATTTTAACTTTATGGGTTCTGTCCTTTAGCCAGTTTGCAACCCATCTAGTGACATAAGGGTTTACTTTTAAGCTGTTTAGCTTATCTATGATGCCTGAATGGGGTATTGTGTCGAAGGCCTTAGCCAAGTCCAGGTATGCTGTATGGACTGCTTTGCCCTCATCAATGGCTCTAGTGACTGTTTCGAAAAAGTCAACCAGGTTTAAAAGGCAGGATCTGCCCTTTACAAAGCCGAACTGTGTGGGGTCAAGCGTCTGTAGGTCCTCTATGTCTCCGTTTATGAGTTCCATAATGATTCTTTCCATAGCTTTGCAGACCAGGCTAGTCAAGCTTATGGGGCGGTAGTTTCCGGGGTCTGTAGAGGTACCCCCCTTGTGGAGTGGGACCACTGTTGCTGTACGCCAGTGTTCAGGTACCTATCCCGAAGTAAGGCTAAGGTTAAATAGCATTTTTATGTGTGGGTTTAGCTCCTCTTGGAGTTCACGTAACACGCACCCCGGGATACCGTCAGGTCCCATTGATGCTGTGTTTTTTGCTTTGTTTAGGGCGGTTCTCACTTGGACATCTGAGATGACAGGGAGATTGCATTCAGCTTGGATAAGTATTTCTTCTTTTGGGGGTGAAGGAGGCGAGAAATTTGCACTGAACCTGTCATTCAGAATGTTAGCAATATCTGTGGGTTCAGTGTATTTTTTGTTGTTGTGAACCAACTCTGAGCATATCTGAGGGTTTCCGCCCAGGTTTCTAACATAGCTGAAGGAGGCTTTGTGGTTATCTTTAGTGTCCTTAGCGATTTTTCTCTCAAAGTTTGCCTTGGATGTTTTTATGAGAGAACGTAGTTTTCTGCTAATGTTGATCAGAGATGTCTTCCCTTCATGGGATTTCGCTCTGGCGTGCAGTAGCTTCCTTCTTTTGTTATACAATTTGTTTATGGCTGAGGTCCACCAGACAGGACGCTTACATTTGGTGGAGAGGGACTTGGATTTGTTTGGGATTGCATGATCCATGCATTCTTGGAGATGTCCATAGAAAGCATTTGTGAAGGATTCGGCATTGTGGGATGTGGTATCCACTGGCACAGTGGGCTTAAAGGATACCATCTCAGTCTTAAGAAGAGTGAAGTCTGCTTTTGAGAAGTTTTTCACTGTGGTCTTTTGTGCTGGGGGTGGAGGTGGGATATGTATATCCAGGGTGATTAGTTTGTGGTCAGATCTCACTAGTGAGGGGTATACTTCTGGTGTGGAGCATTTTGTCCCCATGTTTGTGATGATCAGGTCTAGTATATTATCTCCCGTAGTGGGAGAGGTGACTAGTTGTTCCAGTGCATTTGAATTTATGAATTCCAGGAACCTTTGGGCTAGGGTATTAGGGCTAGAATAATGTACCCAATCTATGTTTGGGTAGTTGAAGTCTCCCAGTATGATGGTATTTTGTGATACATTCATATCCTCCAATGTCTTCAGGAAGGCTGAGAGGGGTTCTTGAGATTGGGAGGGTGGTCTGTAACATGCTACCAGTTGTATAGCAGTTTTGCCTATGGTTAGTTGCACCTGTATGGTCTCTGATGCTTCATGTGTTGCTACTAACCTGGAGGTGTGGGTGTCCTTTATGAATATGGACACTCCCCCCTCCCTTTGTGGTTCGGCCTGGGTTTTGGGGCCGAAAAGCATGATACGAAGTATAGCCTGGTAGCGCTGGGGTGCTCTCAGAAGCCTTGAACCAGGTTTCAGTCACTGCACAGACGTCGATGTTCTCCATGCTGAGGAGTGCATCAAGTGCCTGCATCTTGAGATTTAGACTTCTGGCGTTGAGGAGCATTACCCTTAGTTTTTTTCCATTTTTGTTTTCTAAGGAGGTGGGTTTGTCTTTTGAGCCTTGCCTAAAAAAGGCACTATGGGGGTGGCAAGAGCCTTAGCCAATATCCAGAAGCCCAGTGGTGACAGGTGTAAGCCATCCCTTGCAAAGCAGCGTGGCTTGTCCAACATATCATCCCAGGCAGACAGACATTGGATCCCCTTAGAATGACACCAGTACTTGAGCCAATTGTTAAAGCTGATCATCTTGTCTTTGTATTGTGGTATCATTCTTGGTGAGGGCAAGATGCTGCTCAGGGTCAGGGTTATACCAGCCTGGGCTACATAATCGGAGAGCTCCTCTATGTCTCTTTTCATGTAGTCCAGGGAGGTACGTCTCAGGTCATTCACACCAGCATGGACAATGACGGAGTCATATTTGTACTTGCTTTGGAGTGACCTGAGTGCGTGTGTTATGTGGTGGATCCTAGCTCCCGATAGACAGCTCACAGTCACCTTCTCCTTGTTCAGCCTGGTCAGTGGGACATCAGTGTGTCTGACTATGGAGTCACCTATTACTAGTGTATCAGGCAAGGTGTTTGGCCTTAAGGGCTGTGATTGGTTGACACACTGATTTATTGAAGTATGTGTTGCATGTTTTTTGTTTTGAGGTGGTGGATTTTTGGATGTCTGCTTTGGGAGCCTCTGTTGTTTAGGTAAGTTTTTTATTAGAGCCTCTGAGTATGTCTTTTTTATGTGTTTGGTTTGCAGTTGTGGTAGGTCTATGTGGGACTGGGATTGTTGTGTGTGTGGTTGCCATCTCCTCCTGTCTGGTCATGCCAGCCCTGAGTTTAGAGAGTTCACCTCATAGTAGTCTACACACTGCCACTACTATGTTGAAATCTAGCATTGAAAGATGTCAGTGTTATGAGTTTCAGTCAAGTGAGTTTTCAGTATTTTGAACTTTAGGTTATATGGTCTCAGTAGAATGAATCTCACTCAAATGAAAGTTAGGTCATATGAAGTAGACCCATATATATAAATTTATATATATATATATATATATATATATATATATATATATATATATATATATATATATATATATATATATATATTTATATATATATATATATATATATATATATACACACACACACACACACACACACACACACACACACACACACACACACACACACATATATACACACACACATGCACACACACACATAAATAATAAACAAACAAACCAATACTGTGTCACCTTTTCATGAAATTCATATGCATTCATGGCAGCTGCTTCCATTGGTGTTGCAGAGTTTAAGAGCATGGTATAATGTTTAGTCTTTTTCTGATAACAGTTTTCTTATGCTTTCAAAATGAATGTCACCTACAAGTCTGTCCCTTAATGTATCAGGTAGTCAACTTTCAAACTGACAATGTTCTGCTATCCTGCATGTTTTTACAGTATCGTGAAATGTATGCAGATTTCTAAGCTAGTATCTCTGATAGTATGGTATCTGAATCATTTGGCAATCATTGCTGGATTTGAGTAAGTATATTAGGTGCTATTAAATAGTGCAATAATTTGTATGTATTGGCAGATATCAAGCTAAGCAGTTCTATTAATTTCACAGTAAAGCTGTCCTCATTCAGTATAAGCCGATCATTTTCAACAGAAGCTGAAAAAGCACTTATTTTTCAAAAACTGTCTGCAATGCTGCTCCTGCCTGCATTCGCTTTCAGAGTTTTATAATACTGTCATTATTTAACTCCTTAATGTTTGCAAAATGTAATGTATAATTCATATTATCTTTTGTGCATTAAATGCATTAACTGTGTTTTCTCCTTTTTAACTTCACATCCTTTACTTTTCACAGGACTTTTTTAAGGTTTAGATTTTAGTATTATGAACTTTATTAATTCACAATTCTTCCTGTTTGCTTGCTTTCTTATTATTTTCAGTATTTTAACATTTCCTTTAAATGGGGGAGGTTGCAGTCTTTTACTCTTTCACTTTGGTTTGAACTTTGGACTTTATTTTCACATGTTCTGTCACGTTTTTTTCTCTTTACCATCCCAGTTTCCATATATTTCATTTTACATAAAATCCTGTTTGTATATCTATGATTTGTTGTTTTTTTTTTTGGCTTTGCTTTATTTGAGGTATTGCATGCTTGACTTCTGATAATTATTGTTCAAGTTTTGTTATAGGTATGGGGTGTGATGTAATTTTAATAATTTTCTTCTGCTTTACTTTGTTTGACTGTAGATGTCTGCTGGGTCTCTTCTTCTTTGCCTAGTTCTCCCTTGTTATACTATTTTTAACATATCCTGGAGAACAGCTATTGTTCCTTTGTTTTTTTTTTCTGAAATTGCTCAGGCCTATTATAAGATGTTGTTTAAGGCTGGTTCTTTCTTAAAAAAGCATTGAGACGACTGTGTATGTAGCAAGAGCTGTAAAAAAAACAGTGCTGTAATTATTGGCTGATACCAGGTCATTACAGATCCAATAAATGTAAAAATAGTAGTATAATGACCTGCCCCTCCAGAAAAGATGAGGTTAAAGAAGTGTAGACTCACCAACTAGGTAAGTAATGGTGAGCCCTGAACATAGGAAACATAGCTATAACCTTTTACCCCAGGAAGGGTTGGAGCTAGTAAGAGACACTCCTTCACTGAGCTGGTATCCAGAATAGCCATCATTTAATGTTGACTGGAATTCCTCTTTTTCAGTGGGAATGGTCAGGTCTGAAGTAAAATTCCCATGAAAAATAATTGTACTCTCAAGGATAAATACTTAAATGAAGAAAGTAAATGCAGAATCCTGTTCTTCTTCCTTTTCAAATCATTCTTTATTACAGGTAGATGAGCCCTGTTTTACAAAAAAGTGACTGTAGCAGAGGCATGTTGGGGCATGTTCGTGGGTGTGTTCCTTTTGGAGGAGGGTTTGAGAGGTTGGTCCTCTGAGTAATCATATCTCATCTTTTAAAACTTTTCATGATAATTTCCTTTGAAAAAAATCTTTTGGCACACAAAAAAAACATCTCTCAGTTTTAAAACACAAGAAGATTCACTATCAGTTCTTTTACTAAACAATTACATAAGTATAAAGCACAAACTTAACCATAGTAATAATAGAAATACTAAGGAATATTAGGGTAACAAGTTTGAACATAGTGGCTTCCATATTACCATGAGACATATGAATCTTTATCAGCACTTTCACTGTAAAGCTTCATCAGATCTTCCCTTTACTTAACCCATACCTGAAGGATAATCTAAAAACTCCTAAGACAACTCCTACCAGAAGTTCAGGAAAATGTTGCCCTTCATATGAAGCTAAAGAGTGTGGTTTAGCGTGGGAGGAGGGTATTGGCTGCCTAGTCCAAGGTAGACTCTGGGTAATAGAGTAAAAACAGATTTACAGAGTCAGAAAAACTGATCTTTCATTGATTGTAAACACTGTTTTTCCTGTGTGAGATGGCCAGCCACTTGGATTCACCAGATGTGCTAGCATGTGATATTAATGCATGCATTTGTGCCTCCTAGTTCAAGTTATAAAATGAGGGCAGAAACCAATTGAAAAGGAACAATAAGAGGTTTCAAGGAATGCTAAACAATACCCAATGAATTAAGTGGAGCAAGCATTACTTCAGTAGATGCTTATGATACTACAGCTGAGTAGGAACCCTGTGGACCAATGACATTCAGGTGGAAGCAGGTAATGGATGCATGAGGCTCATGACTACCCAAGTGAACTTTAAGCTGGAGGTGCGTAGCTTTTTATCTTCAATTATGTGCTGAATTAAAAATGGATGGAAGGTAGGGTCAGGCACTGTAGATGACATAAAACATCCTGATGGAATGTGCCTAGAGCTTAAAATCTTAAGAGAGACATTTAAAATAGCCAAAAGAGAAAAAGACAAAATAAAATAAGAAGACAAGTAAAAAAAAAAGATTGAGGAAAAGTTGGAGCTTTGAATAGAGTAGGAAAAATTAGTTAATATTATGGAGGGTATGGGTTCGAAGCATGAAGATATCAATTGTTGACCCCAAGAGTAAACCATAAAGGAAGTGTTAATGTAAAGCTAGAAAAGTGGATGCTAGTGTTGGCACCAGCAACAGTGTGGCCCTATGGAAATAAAAGTTGAGTTTACCGAAGTCTAACGATCGTTAAGGGAAATCAATCCAACACTTGTGTTGGTGGGTAAAAAGTGATAAGCAAGCAACCTCTAATTGACCCAGTAATTGTGAATGCAATAGGACTGTAATAACAAAAAGGCAATGAAGGCTGGGAACCTTATTAAATGAAAAATGAAAAAATTCTTGGGGAGAAGTTTTGCGTGCCAAGCCAGATACAAGTCCATGTAGCAACTAGAAGAATAGCTGTTCCGAGTCCTTGGGGAAGGACATGAAGTCAAAGGCCAATATTAATGCTATAAAGTACATTGATGGAGCTGGATTCTACTATCAAAATTTAAAGTTAAAGTCACAAAACAAACAAACAAAAAACAACACCAAAAATTATAACTCTTGTAGATGTTTTAATCACACGTGGATTTAGATCCAGGAGTCCAAAGCCTTGGGGTGGTCTTTTAATCCAAAGTGGTTACTAGTAGTAAATGTGATGGTCCAGTTTTCTCATGTTGAATATACATTTGATCAAAGAAGTTCTGTTCAGACCAGGTGGCATTCCAGTGTTGAGTCTCACCTGCCATTCAAGTTCTTTTTTCTCCAGTTTTTCATTGGTACTGTTTTCTAATGATCCAGCTATAATTATATCAAAGATGTGGAAGGTGGTGTGGCCAGCTTGTGGTGCTTTTTGTCTTATGTTGGTATGATGTCTGGGAATCCTGTTTTTTAGCTCTATTGTCTTATCCATGTAAAAGGCTTGGAATTCTTGGCACTGGGCTCGGTATACCACAATGTCGGTGTTGCAGTTACCATAGAAGGTGCTACTGTAGTATTTCTTGCTGTTAGGACATCAAAAGTCAGCTTTACCATTTATAAATTTGCAGTACTTGCAAGGTGCTGGGCCACAGGGAAAAGTATCAGGTGTAAATTGCATGGTTGTTGTAATGTGTTGTTCTGCAAGACATCTCTGGTGTTCCTATTTCTTCTTAAAGTGAAGCTGGGTCTCAGTGGTAGGGCTTTGTAGAGGGTATTGTTATCCCTGGTGATGCACCAGTTCTCAATGATGGCTTTTCTTAGTTCATTCAAATCCCTGAAATAAGTTAACATCATGCTGGTGTTCCAGTTGTTTTTGTTCTTGTGCCTACGACCACATTGAGAGCTCAACCAACTTCCTTAAATTCACCACCACCCACAGTCAGGACTCTGTAAACTTCCTGTACTTACTTACTTGCAAGCCCAGAAGAGTCAACCTTTTGCTGCACAAAAACAGAATACATCTCATCAAAACCAAATGGAATCTTATAAAATCCCAAGGACATAGAATTGCCAAGGTCTCAAAAGAACTTACAAATTTTATGAAAATGCCTTCTGTACCTGGCAAGACATTTCTTAGCCAGATTCTACAGCATAAAAATAAAAATGATTGAGGAAATGTTCAATCCTATCATGGAATCCAAAAAAACAACCTAGACTCATACTCCATCAACAACTGCAATGAATGCAAGTTCAAGAGACTAATTAGACACAAGAACAAAGAGAAATGGAAAACCAGCATGATGTTAACATCGCATAGACTCCACTGAACTAAAGAAAGCCATCATCGAGAACTGGTACATCATCAAGAACAAAGTACCCTCAACAAAGTCCTGCATCTGAGACCCAGCTTCACTTTAAAAAGGATTAGGAACATCCAAGACTTCCTGGAGAACAGCACAATACAACACCCATGCAATTTACCCCCTGTTGCTTCCCTTGTGGACCACCACCTTGCAACTACTGCAGATTTATGAGAGGTAAAACTGGCTTTTGAGGTCCTAACAAAAAGAAATACTACAGTAGCACCTTCTACAGTAATTACTCCAAAATTGTGGTATACCGAGCCAAGTGCCAAAAATGCCAAGCCTTTTATATGGATAAGACAATCAAGCTAAGAACCAGGATTGACAGATAATGTCCAGTGCAGGAGCATTGGCTCAATTATTGCTGAACTCTTTCCTCCTGTTTTGCTTGACTATCTTCAAGACTGTAATGCTATGAATCTTGGTTGGGTTGTTGAGGCTTATAATCATGCTCTCATATATGAATGATGGAGTGTACCCCAGTCATGTACTTCCTCATTCCTTGAGAGCCTTGGCTTGACCATGATCTCTAAGAGCTCAGGAGGTCTGGACTGGGGTTAGTGCAAAAGTATCACCTTTCTGACCTGCTTGAGGGCAGGGTTGCACTGCATTCACATTTGACTATTTACCAGGCAGAGGTTAGACTTAAAAAAATGAATCTCAGTCTCATGACATCTCTGCTGCAACAAATTTTCTGACTACATTGTTCCATGTATTAGGGTAACACTGTCATCCAGACTACCTCTCCACATGGAAGATTCCATCTTCTGAAGAATGTGAGCTCCCTTGCTGGTATTTTGCTGTGTAATCTGTCCTTACCAGGTTGTCATTGCTATGAATTGTCAGTTTGGTCTTTGTGATTTTATCCAGGAGTCAAGCTTGCTTCTGAGTTGGTGGGAGTTTTTTTTCTCTTCCTGAATATGACGAACCTTATCTTGTTCATGGTCAGCGAGCATAATACTATATGTAATTTCAGTGCTTGCCCAGTTAAGCTTGTTTTGGCAATCTTAGAGGTCTTAGGTCAATATCTCTTTCATACTGTTGCTCTTCATTTGATGCATGGGTATTTCCATCACATCTGAAGGAGGTCTTGGCTACATTGATTCTCCAAATGTTTGGTCTAGAGTCTGATAATCTGGATAACTATCACCAGGCCTGTAAACTTCCCTGTGTTGGTATGGTTCATGATAAAGTAGTGTACTTTTAGTTGAAACCTTAATGGAGAGATACCAGCATCAGTGATCCTTTCTTGTCTGGTACTAAAGCTAGATTTAGTACTGAGACAGCTCTCACTGGAGGTTTTGAGCAATTTCTTGGTTATGAGGGATCAGTGTCATTATTCTACCTAGTCCTTCTGGAGCTGTTATCAGCGTTTCTTATGCTGGATGATTCAGTTCTTCTCAACCATTTGGAGAATTATTGTAATATTTAATCTGAAGTAGGAGATTCATTTGTCTGCAACCTGTGGGTTATGGATCCGATATCGGATCCGCTCTCAGCTCCTCCCCTCACCCATAATGCCCTGCTCTCCTACATGACCTCAGATCTTGTTTGGACCAGATTGGATTTCAGAGCTCTTCAGCTAAGTGTTAATTATTGCATTTTTCAGTGCTAAATTTAAAGATTTTCAGTTAGTTTTGTGTGAAAGTTGTAGGTTCCCTATCTTTATAGCTTAAAGTTTTTTAGTTTTAATAACTTTTATAACTTTGTGTTTGGGCCTGTGTTTGCTTGGCTAGTTAGCCTTTACTTTCTTTAATTTTCAAGAATAAAGTAAAGTAGTAGTAGTATCCTTAGGATATCTGAACCCCTAAGGCTGTGTGGCCATGCTGATGGCTGATCGACACACCACACGCTCGCTGTTGGGTTGAACACACCCTCTTCTGATTGTTCCATTTGTGCAGGGTTCAACCCCAGGGCATTGAAGCCACCTCCTCCACCTGGGAACCTCCCTCCTCTGGTTTGGAGGAGAGGGAAGCTAGAAAGAAGGGAGCGGAGGAGAAGCACCCCCTCTCCTCCGGTCCTCTCCGGTCTCCTGTGTGCCTCCCTCGGGAGGAGAGAGGAGGAGCGTCGAGGGCTGTGAGGGGCTCAAGGCCGAGGCCCAGATGCAGATGGATCCCCTGCCCTCGAGGTGTTTTGGATCCACTCTCGGAGACTGATCTGCTTGGGATCCGGGGATCAGTACTCCATCTGCACTGGGCCAGGCTTCCACCATCCGGCCACTGGGACAGCCCACTCCTTTGCCCCAAGTTGTTCCTTTGGAACATGACACTGCGGTCCTCTGACAGCCCCGGAGGATGTCCTCTCACAGAAGACACGGATTTGGAGGAAGGCTCCCCAAGATCACCCCGAGGATGTCTCCTTTGGAGACATCATGGAATGGTCTGCCAAGTCTTCCTCGGAAGAGTCCGTGTTCTTGGAGGCATTTGAAGTGGGCGTCTACCTCTTGGGTGTCCCCTCCTGCCGACCCCTGGTGGACCTGATTACCACCAGGGCGTGGAAGGATCCGGACACCATGGAGCCAATCCCAAAAAGGCCAGACCGTATACATAGTCCCCCGGCTGACCGTGCCCACTGGAGTAAGGGGCCTCCGGTAGATGCCATGTTAACGGCAGCCACCAAGAGGGAACTTGCTCAGGAGAGCCCCTCAGTCCATCCCCCGAGCAAGGAGTCTCGGATGATGGACCGCTTGGGGAAGCGAATGTTTAGTTCAGCGACCTTTTCAGTGAGGGCACTGAACTACTTGGCACATGTGATTAGGATGCAGCGCGATCTGATCAAGGAATACGCTGCATCCCCCCCAGAGTCCATGTCGGAGGAGGACAAATTCCCTTTGGTCTCACCACAGCCCCCAGGGTGTTCACCAAAGTATTAGCAGTGGTAGCGGCCCACCTGAGGCTTCAGGGGGTACAGGTCTTCCCTTACCTGGACTGACTCCTCTCACCGCCCCAACAAGGCATCTACTGTTATTGGCGCGAGATTCCTTTCTCCATCTAGCTCCCCGTCTGGGCATCACAATAAATGCAGAAAAGTCCAATCTAGCCCCCGCCAGTTCATTAGATTTTATAGGTGCCAGGTTAGACCACGAGACGGTTAAGAGCCTTCCTCACTGCGGACAGAATTCAGAATCTGCAGCTCAGGTGCGGGCCATCCTCCACTCCAGCTCAGTTCCGGCGGAGTTGGTCCTGAGGGCTCTAGGGTCCATGGCAGCAGCGATAGCTCTTCTTCCTCTCACCAGGTTCAATATGCGGGTCCTTCAATGGACACTCCTAGTTCAGTGGTCTTATCTTGCTCTTCCTATGCATCATCCCATTGCGATCAGCAAGGCTCCCTCCTGTGGTGGCTCCACTACAACATCTCCACGGAGGCCTCACCACGGTGACCACTTCGGGAGCCTCGGGTGGGGACGGTCCAAGGCACGTGGAACAATTCAGAGACCTTACTGCATATCAATGTTCTAGAGATGAGAGCAGTGCTCTTAGTGTTGCAAGCACTACAGGGCTTTCTTCCCTTGGGAACTATTGCAATTCAGTCGGACAACATGTCTGTCGTCTGGTATATCAACAAACAGGGAACCAGGTCTTACCCTCTTTGTCGAGAAGCCATGAGAGTGTGGGAATGGGCAATCTCCACCAACCGCTTTCATCCATATAGCATATTCCGGTCGGTCCAACATCCTTGCGGACAAGCTCAGTCGCACCATTCTCTCCCGTGGTCTCTCAATGCGGTGGGGAACTCCTTGTTGCGATTTTTTGTCTCCCTCAAACACAAGTGCGACAGTTTTTTTAGCTCTAATCGGAGATACCCCAGAGGCGGCTCTAGTGCATGCTTGGCCCCGGTCTTGCCTCTGATGCTCCAAGTTCTTCAGAAAGCCTCTCGGTTGGGGTGCAGAATGATTCTCATTGCCCCATTCTGGCCTCGACAGATCTGGTTCCCTTTCCTAAGGTCTCACTCGGTGAATCCACCTTGGATTCTAGATCCCATTCCGGATCTGATATCTCACCCGTCCCATCTATCAACCCTGAATCTGGACAACCTGAAGCTGACTGCTTGGCTGCTCCAGTTCCACTCCTAATCAGGACTCCTCCAGTTAAGGCCATCCTGGTAGTGGCTCATAAACCATCTACCAGGAAAGTTTACTACGCAGCAAGGAAAGGGTTCTCCATTTGGAAGGAGCGGCAAGGTCTAGACCCCTTCACAGTACCCCTTCCTCTGGTGCTTGACTTCCTAACCACTCTTTTTAATGATGGTGCCAGCAGTTCCACGGTCAAAGTGCAACATTTCTCACTATCATATTGGTCAAGACTCCAGTCCACTGATGTCTGCCAAATTGTGTAAGATTTTTCTAAAAGGTACTTTTCTCCTCAGACCCCCTGTAAAGCAAGTGGTTCCTCCTTGGGACCTATCATTGGTTCTTCAGGCCTTGACCGCTCCCCTTGAACGGTAGATCTAAAATTTTTATCTTTCAAGACGGCCTTTTTAGTAGCCATTACCTCGGCCAAAAGAGATTCAGAACTTCAAGCCTTATCCGTTAAGCCTCCTTACTTGGTCTTTCATCCGGACCGTGTATACCTCAGGACCAACCCGTCCTTTCTTCCTAAGGTAGCTTCTGAAGCAAATATTAATCCATTAACCTCCCTGTTTTCTTCCCTAAATATCAAAACAAAGGTGAATACAAGCTACATTCCTTAGATGTTCACAGGCAACTTAGATTTTATCTGAACAGGACAGCTGGTCATAGGCAATCCGACCAGTTGTTTATTTCCTATGCTAAATTCAACTTGGGTAAACCAATTTCCAAAGTCTCCTTATCGCTGGATTTGTGCATCTTATTGGCTTATCAAACTTGAAGGCCCCGCGGGAGGAGTACATGCCCATTCAACTTCCTCTGGATGATATTTGTTCAGCAGCCACTTGGGCTTCATCTCATACCTTTATTTCCCACTACAAGTTGGATATTACATCTAGAGGTAGAGCATCCTTTGGCTAAGATAGCTGGGGACTCTGTCCCACAGGTTGCAGACAAATGAATCTCCTACTTCAGATTTAGAAGTTATGTACTCACCATAACGTTCCATCTGAGTAGGTGTATTCGAGCTCGGATCCATAGCTGGAAAACCATGCGATATCGGATCCATAACCCACAAGTTGCAGACAAATGAATACACCTACTCAGATGGAACGTTATGGTGAGTACATAACTTCTAATTATGCTTTCCTAGACTGATTTTCCTCCTACCTCCCTGGGCGCATCCAGAAAGTGGTATTTGAAGAAAACTCTTTTCCCTACCACCCACTGGATTGGGAGATAGTGGCACTCTATTCTTGGTCCTCTTATCCTCATATACATATTGCCATTTGGAGATGTTATTCGCTAGACATGATTGCAATACTATTATTATACTAGAGTCAAGCTGGCATAATAGTTAAGGTATTTGCCTCCCCTTCACAAGATACAAGGTTCAGTGCTGATCTCCACCCAATGGCTGTATGGAGTTTCCACTTCTCCCTGAGTCTCTACAGGGTTCCTCTCACCTCCCAATAGCGAATGCTTCCACCTCAAACTGACCCAAGAGTGGACTTGGAGCCTATAGGAATAAGTGTTGTCTGGACCAGCTGCTTTGGGCATCAATTGTGGTATGCAGACAGGATAAAACAGATCACAGATTGTGTGCCCTGTCAGAGCTAGCCACTTGATGGTGTTGATTTGGTTGTGATGACTAATGTCACCAAAATATGGACATGGGTATTTGCCAGTGATAAGTGGTTTGAGGACCTGGCCTATTCTGACCTACCCCAGGGATCCAGGCTACAGGTGGGAGGGGTGTATGTGCCCCTACTGGTCAGAGTGTGCCCAGAATGCCTGGCTTAATAGATTAATGGGTCCAGTTGTCCAATTATTTATCTGGGATAGTTCAGTGGAATGAAAGCTACACATAATACCAATTAACCTGCCAAACATGAAATAAGAATTGCTATACTCAATGAAAATTCCCTAACAGGATGCAGTTAGGAAGTTAATGACATGATAGTAAAGAGAAGGCTGGACATTCTATGTATCCAGGAGACAAGATGGAAGGGCAAGGCAGCAAAGCCAGTTTGCTTGGGATCTCGAGTATACTACCCAGAAGGAGGACAAGCTAGAAATGGTGTGGGAATTGTGGTGAGAGAGAAGCTTCAGAAAACAGTGAGGGCTGTTATCAGACTTAGTGATAGACTCATTGCAATCAGACTCCAGTGTAATTATATTGCAGTATTCATAATCTAAGCCTATACCCTTTAACATGCTTGTGATAGTGATCAAAGGAGTGCATTTAGATGGCAGTTGCAGGACCTACTAGACAAAGCAGGACAGCATGAGTTGTTGATAATGGGGTACCTAAATGTATATATTAGGACAGACAGAAGATGATATGAGTGCTGCCTGAGCTCACGTGGGTGGAGTAATAGGAATAAAGAATGAGAGGCCATTTTAGACCTCTGTCCAGCAAATGGTTTGATGGTAGGAACACATGGTTCAGCATGAGAGGTCATCATGCAACTCAGGTAAACTTCCTGCTAGTAAGGAAAGAGCACTGGGGTAGGATATAAGAAAACATGCAAAACACTCAGCCTACTTGTTGACACAATCAACTGCAAATAGTGGGCATAGAAGGCTGTAAGGTCAACAGAGATGAGGCTGAAACTCTGGAAGTTGACTGGAGAGAAAACATGGTAGTTCAGGGGATTACTCGAGGCTCTAGCAATGCAAGAAGAGGAAATAGGTGGAGTTGAAGAAGAATGACAGGGCCTCACAACAGCACAACAGCATGTGTGAGGACTATAGAACAGATAAGCGGCTGAGACAGTTATGGAAATAAGGTACATAAGGAAAGCTGGTGGTGGAATGCAGAGGTCCAGGAAGTCATCAAAAAAAGGAGTGCAGGAAAAAGTAGGAGATAGAAAAGACAGATCAGGAGGAAATAGGTGGAGTTGAAGAAGAATGGCAGAGCCTCACAACAGCACAACAGCATGTGTGAGGACTATAGAACAGAAAAGTGGCTGAGACAGTTATGGAAATAAGGTACATAAGGAAAGCTGGTGGTGGAATGCAGAGGTCCAGGAAGTCATTAAAAAAGGAGTGCAGGAAAAGTAGGAGATAGAAAAGACAGATCAGGCTAAGAAGGAATACTGGTTAGCTAACAAAGAATTTAAGAGAGGTGAAGCAATAGCAATGAAAAAGGCATCAGAGGCAGTCAACCATCTTTTGGAAAGTGATTCAGTAGATGGCACAATGAAATTCCATCAGGATACAAGGCAAAGACAGAAAGATAAAGAAGATAGTCAGTCACCCTTTTAAGGGATGTTAGCAACAACTTGCTCACCAGTCCACAGGACATCAAAGGTAGATGGAAGGAGTACTTCCAGCAGCTAATGAAAGAAGAAAACCCCACAGAAGCTGTACTGCCCCAGATACAGTCTATGATCAAAGAAGAGGAGCAGCCTGCCCTAGAAGAACTAAGGAAAATGAAATCAGGGAAAGCAGCAGGCTCAGATCTGGTCAGTGCAGATATAATCAAGATGTTGGGTGAGATGGGGAGAAAAGGCTCCTGAAGGTACACATAACAGTATGGAGAGAAGAGTGTATTCCAGATGACTGGAGACTAAGCATACTAGTCCCAGGGGACATCCACAACTGTGGGCAATACAGAGGTATCAAACTTCTGTTACACTACATGAAGGCTCTGGAGAGGGTTATTGATAAATGATAAATTAATATGCAGAGATGTAGAAAGCAAGATGGGAGATGAGTAGTTTGGTTTTAGATCAGGATGCAGCACAACCAACCCAATGTTTGCAGTGAGACAGACAGTAGATAAGAATCTAGAGATGAGGGAAAAATCTAATTGGCATTCCTAGGCTTCAAGAAAACATATAATAAAGTATAGCAATGATAAGCATATGATATGGTCCCAAGAAAGCTGATTTGGACAGTTTAGCGGTGGTTCCAAGTCCCAAAAACATTGGTGGAATTAGTGCAAGTTATTTTCAAAAGCCCAATGACTTTAATATGAACTGTATTCGGTGTCACAGAGTGGGAGTGGGTGTAAATCAGGGTTGAGCTCTAAGGCCACTGATGTTCATATTATTGATAGACTACATTGGCAAACAGGTTGGAGGGAATAGATCAACAAAGTTGTGATATGCAGATGATGTAGCATTGCATACAGACTATGAACAAGAGCTTAAGTACAGGACATGGGAAAGGAGGACAAAAAGGAGTGGAAAACTGAAAACACACAGGATAAAGGCTAGTACAGATAAGACTGTTGTATTGGAGGCAAATGGGGAAATCAGAAGAAGTTGACAAATGAAATAGAAGGGAACAGGTCAACAGCTTCAAGTATCTGGGAGGGGTGATTGAGGCGAAGGGAAGTCTGGAAGGTCAAAGCTAGAATGAGAGGGGCTGCAGCCAACTGGCACAGAATGCCAGGGGTATTGTATAACAGAAGAATGACAAAGAAGTGAAAAAGTAAGGTGACCTAAACAGTGGTGTGACCAGAGTTACTGTATGGTACAGAAATCTGGGCAGTAAAGGCAGAGCAGTTAGGGAAGCTAGAGCTGATGGAGATGAAGTGCCTGAGATGGATAATAGGTTGCACACATTTGGACAGATGAAGAAATGAGGACATCAAGGCAGAAGCCAAAGTAGCTCCAATTACAGAGAAGGTGAAAGAGTACATATTACAGTGGTTTTGGGCACAAGTGCAGAAAAGCAGAAGAGAAGACAATCTGGTGAAGAAGATTTGGGACAGACAGAAAGAAGGCAAGAAGAAATGAGAGCTTTCAGCCAAGAGATAGATAAACTAGAAAACCAGCAACAGTCAGGCATGACTGTCAAAGAAGGTAGGAGAGTGGCACTGAACCAAGAGAGATGATGCCAGTTGACTCAACACTCTAACCCCACGTAGAAAATGAGAAAAAGAAAGTTGATGATGACACTAACTCCATCTCTCTTTTTCTGAGGATTCTGTCTGCTCTAAACTATCAAGCAAGTGACTTGGAATATATCCATGACTGGATGGTCAAAAATCAGCTTAAGCTAAGCACATCTAGGACAGTAGCGATGTTTTTTCATGTACCTCTTAGGGATTTTTCTTTGCTGGTTTTATCACCCATTTTTTTATACTAAAGACAAGCTGAACTTTTTGCCAAAGGTGCATGACTTAGAAGTGATTATTAATGACAGGCTCATATTGAAGGACCAGATTTCAGTTTTTGCTAAGTCTTCCATCTTTGCAATATCTCCCTGATTGTGCATCTTATTGGATTATCTGACCTCAGTTAGTACTGCATGAACTTGTCTCTTGTCAGCTGGGATGTTTCAATGTCCTGTACCTGGGGCTTCCTGACATGAAACTTGTTCACCTGCAGCTAGTGTAAAACTTCACACTTAAGCTAATAACTAGGGTATCTAAGTACCAACATATTACAGTGGTTCTGCAGAGTCTAGAGTGCCTGCCTATCAATGTTGGTCTGTCTAGCCCTGCACGATTTGGGTCCTATTTATCTGTGGGAGCTTATGTCCTAGTATAGGCCAACTTGATTTATGCACTCAGCCTCCCAGGGCTTACTAGCAGTTCCCTCATTTTATTTTGATTCTTTTGGTATTTAAGCTTTTAGTTATCAATGTACTTTTTTGTGGAACTTGGTACCTAGTTGGCTGAGGGAGTTTCAGACTCTTACCAGCTTTAAGAGTGCATTCAAAACATACCTTTCTGAGCTGGCCTACAATTAGTGCATATTTAGTTGCTTATGGTATAATTTGTTCATTCTTATGTCTATACAGTTACAGACAGGTTACAGTGTTACTTTACTATGTTTACTAAGCAGTTTAATAATTTGTTTATTTTATGCCACATTTATTCTACCTTTCGGTCTGCTGTTGTTTACTGTTGATGTTGCTGTACTGTATTTTATGTATTTCTTGATGTTTGCACAGTGCTTGGTCACAAGTGATTAAATAAAGTTGAACTGGTGTTGAATTTCCAGTGTAAAATCACTTTTTATGCCCACAGCCATTCTGTGTACTCTTTTAATATCACCAGTCACTCTGTGTATTCATTTTACATGACAATGTGAATGTATACAAATAATATTCTGTTTGCAATTATGATGCATGAATCATTTATTTGTAAAATAAATAGCTTGATTAGTCTGTATAATGTGGAGCATTGTCTTTACATAAATTGTATTTATGCCAAAAGTATTGCTTTAATTGTTGTCTTCACATGTTATCCAGAATGTTTTATTTCATTTAGTTAATTACTCAAATAAAATATTTCTGTACATAATCAGTACTCAATAGTCACTCTTTTTAAGCAGAAACATATTCTCTTTTGATAATCTTTTTTCTGTATATAAGTACACAAAAGCTCCCACAGTATTTAATCACATGGGTCGGGAGCATGGTCACATGCAGCCTAACTGGGGATTATTAACAGTACTGAGGCAACCTAGTGACACACCAAAGAGAGCTGGTAATGAATCAAAAACTCCTTCACACAGATGGGACCTTGATCATGAAGAGCCTTAAACACCACCAATAGGACTTTAAAAGTGATTCTATGCTTGACAGGAAGCCAGTACAGTGAACTCAGGATCAGAGTAATATGGCAATGCCTTGGAATTCCAAGGACAGACCCTTGCTGGGGAATTCTGCATGTGCTACACCATGTCAAGCTCAGTGACTGAGAGCCCCAGGTAAAGGGCATTACAACAGTCCAGGTGAGAAATAATAACTGTCAACAGTACGTCTTCAGACATAGTAAAGTACATTTTTTGTGTGAAATGCCTCATTTTTAACAGCAGAACCAAGAACAGTAGCTGTGGAGGACCTTGATATGCATGAAAAACATGTAACAACACTTTTAGATACGTTGAGGGTGAGACTGTTGTATCATCCAAACAGTCTTCAATGGGACCTGAGTAATCCATACAATGCTGGGAGACTGTGTTTTATCAGCATAGTTATGGCAATACTGTTTACTATATGGAATAAAATGATGAAGCCCTGACTACGACCTATAAAATTTCAGATTCATGTAGTGGCCCCAGTGCTGAAGGAACCAGACGTGAAGGGTGAAAAATGAAAGATGATGCCTGCTTGCCTCTCATGGAGGAGGCTGAAGGGGATATCTAATGCATCCCGGGGACATCTTTCCAAAGGAAAGGTAGAATTTTTGAGGGGCTGCATCATTTGTGGAAGTGACAACCCCATACTGCACCCCATTCATACATACTGCTGGAGCATTTATACTGCATGCTGGGGTACATTAGTGGAACATAACAAAAATCTTCTGGCTGCTGCCAGTATAACTATACTGCTGTAATAAAGTAGACAAATGGCTAGATGGCTATCATGTGCAGGGGTCAAAAACAAGATTAGATACTGCAAACCCCCCTGTTTTCAATATTTCTTTTTTTTTTAAACACCTTCATAGAATTATTACTTAAAACATAGGCAACCATACATTTATATAAAAGAAAACAAAACAAATTAACATGTTCCTAGTTGTAGGGATTATGCATCAAATGTATTCTTTTGTAGGGCTTATATTATATAATCGAAGAGCAAAAACATCGACTCACCTTTAGTCGACACGGAAATCTCGAACCTGCAGTTCATTGAATGGCCAAATCACCGATTTCTTTCCAAGGGAAAAAAATGGTAGGCCAACAATGAACACCACAAAAAAATAAACACTTTTAAGTAGGGGGCTTCACCCCCCACCCCCAATCCCCTAACTAAATATTCTAATTTCAAGATCACAGTACAGTTAGGGAAAGGGCAGATGTAATGGAACGGCCAACCGATTTCTTTCCTTTGGAAAGAAATTGGTGATTTGACCGTTTGATGAACTGCAGTTTTGACATTTCCATGTCAACTAAAGGTGAGTTGACATTTTCAGCTTTCGAACATATTTATTCATTAGCATTTCTTGACCGAGAAGGTCCACTGGGTCAAAGACCCATTTTCAGTGGAGGCCCGGGGAGAAAAGCTCCTCAGAGAATTACAATAAGTGATAAAGAGTTACAAAAAGAGATAAAGTTTAACATAAGATTTAAAAGTATTACAAATATAATAGTAATAATACATTTTACAATTTACAAATGTATAGGCTTACATTGATAATGCATTAGGAAAACATTTCATAGGTTAAGATGTTATGACAGTGGAAACACCTGGATTTTGATACAGTAAATTAATTTGCAGACTGTGTAGTTTGCACTATTTTTGTGATTGGCTAGTGTACTTAATATATACCAGTCTGGGAGTCTGTGTTGTGTGTGCTATTTAAGGAGGTTTGCTTCTAAGGCATGAGCAGGAAGGCTTATTTAGATAATGAGATTTTAGGGCTTCTTTGAATTTTTTTGGATGGTCAGTTTGTGTTAATTCGGATGGTAACATATTCCATAGTTTGGCGACTGAATGGGAAAACAGACATTGTCCGGCTCTTTTGTTGAGTTTTGTAACAGAAAGCATGTGCTTACAAGAAGATCTTAGTGTTCTTGTGGGGGTGTAGGTTTGTAGGAATGAACCAAGAGCTGGGCATTGATTAGGTTTACTGATTAGCTTGCGGGCTAAAGTTAGTTAGGTATAGTGTAGATGGTGGGAAAATTCGAGCCATTTTTGTTTGGTAATTGCTTGGCAGTGATGAGTGTGGTGTGGTTTTTTTGGAGGTGAATTTGGCTATTTTATTGTAACAAGAATGTAGTTTGTTACTAAGGGTTGTGTGTAGATTGGTAAAAATAGCACTACCATATACAAGGGAGGGGATGAGTAGGGTATTGGCTAATTCTGATTTGGTGGATTTATCCATATAGAGTTTGTGTCTATATAGTTTGCCTAATTTGAAGTGGGTTTTCTTTACTGCATTTAAGATGTGCGGTTCGAAAGTGAGTTTGTTGTCTATTGTTAATCTTAGTAATTTAGCTGTTTTCACTAGTTCTATTTGTGTGCCGTCCTTTGCAAAGATTTTGAAGCCAGGGTCAGGTGGTTTTGCTGAGAAAAGTAAAAGTTTAGTTTTTCTGGGGTTTAGCATAGGTTGTGTCTCGATAAGCCATGATTCGATGGAGGTAAAAGCCTGTTGTGTGACTGTGAGAAGATCAGAGAAGGTCTTAGAGGAGGCTATCCAAGTTGAGTTGTCAGCATATTGGACGAGATTCTGGATATGGGGGGCTTTATGCATGTCATTGATGAAAATATTGAACATTAGAGGACCTAAAATTGATCCTTGTGGTACTCTTATATTGTTGGGTTGGTAAGTGGATTGTACATTTTGCCACCATACTGACTGTTCCCTGCTTTGTAAGTAAGAGATGAACCATTCTATGGATTTTGGGGAGCAGCCTAGTTTTGATAGTTGACTTACTAGCTTAGTATGTGACACTGTGTCAAAGGCCTTAGATAGGTCTAGTAGGATAACTGAGGTATGATGACCAGCATCTAGGGCTTTGTTGACAATGTCAGTGAAGGAGAGCAAGGCAGTGATAGTGCTATGCCCTGGATGAAACCCATATTGGGTGGGGGACAGAAGAGCATTACTAGTCAGGTGTTTAGCTAGTTGAGAGTGGACACATTTTTCCAAGATTTTTGATAGTGGGGAGAGTATGGAGATGGGGTGGTAGTTAGAAAGATCATGAGACTTTCCTCCTTTATGTAAAGGGGAAATGATAGATGTTTTCCATAGGAGGGGAACGTATGATTCAGAGAGTGAGCAATTTATGAAAATGGTAACTGGGTATGCTATTGCTGTAGCTGCTAGCTGCAGGTATTCAGGGGGAAGATTATCTGCAGATAGTGAGCAATGTTTGAGTTGTTGTAAGAGTTTCAAGACTTGGGAGATAGGTACAGGTTGGATAGAGAAGGAGTTTGCTGGTGGAATATTGGTGTGATCTGAATGGGAGGGGGGGTGTTTAGTAGGTAGAGGCAGGTGGGTATTAGGGCTTGATGGGCTACCTTCAGGTAACTATGGGTATTACATTCTTGGGAAATTTCTTGTGGTGTTTTTTCTGGTGCTGGGGATGGGTTTTGGATAGTACCTGGGTTAAGTAAAGTGGAGACAGATTTCCAAAATTTTGGGGGGTTGTTGAATGAGGAAGACAGTTTGGTGGAGAAATAATCTTTTTGTCCTGTATCACAAGCTTTTTTGATTTATTATGCAGTTGCTTGTAGTGAAGTTCATTTTGTTTTGTTCTCTCTCTTAACCATATTTTCCAAGCTTTGTTTCTCAGAGAGATGGTTTGTTTGGTTAGTTTTGTTAACCAGGGGGCATGATTGTTTTTTGTTAATTTGGTACGCATAGGAGCTAGGCTATTGAGGGTATCTAGGAAGAGCTTGTTGAAATATCAATGACTTCATCTAAGGGGAGTGTTTTTAGGGGGTTCCAGTTGTGGGAGTTCAGGATATTTATAAACTGATCTCTATCAAAGTGGGCAAGGTTTCTGGAGGTTCTATATGAATGTGTTTTACTTGATTGATGTTGGGTCCTATAAGTATATGCTGGGAGATGGTAACTTAGTGTGTTTGGTAGGGTGCCTGAATTTGTGTAGTTTTGGGGATGTGTTACTAGTATCCAGTCTAAGGTAGATTCAGAGTCTGTTGATAGCCCATGGGTAGGGGTAGTGATGAGTTGAGTAAAACAGTTAAGGTTTATGCTGTATGCAGGGGAGGGGCTTTCTAAGTTTAACCAATTAATGTTGGTGTCTCCTAATATAACAGTTTCATGCAATATATTCTGATTAATCCAGGATTGAAAGTCTTTGAGTATGTGGATATTGTGGCCTGGGGGAATATAGATTACACCTATGCATATTTGTTTGTTTCTATTTATGTGAAGAGATGTGAGTAGGAGTTCTAGGTTTTCGAAAGTGGAGAGAGATTTTGTATAGGTAGTCATTTGTAGTGAGTTTTGATAGATTAGTGCTACACTGCCACCTTTTTTATGGAGTATGTCTGAATGGATTTTACTATAACCAGGAGGGAGAATTTCAGTGTTAGCTATGTGTGGTTTTAGCCATGTTTCTGTTACTGCAATAATATCTGGGGTGTGTATAGATAGCCAGGTGTGGAATTCTGTTATTTTATTGCAGATACTACAAGTGTTTATTGTTGTTAGGAGAAGTGTATGGTTAGATGTGTAATTCTGTAGAGTAGTGGTGGATGTATGGATGTGGTGATGTGACTGGTATGCTTGGATATTGGTGGGTGTATGAATTTGAGTTGGCCCAGGGTTTGGATGGATATATCTACATTGAGTTAATATTTGGAGTAGGTTCAGTTTAATGTGGGTCTGTTGTCTAAGGGTGGTGGGTATGTAGTGTAATACAAGACATAATTTAAACTTAGGGGTAAGCAGTAGTAGTTTAAATCTATATGTGGTAATGGTGTTGGTTGATATTAAAGAGGGAGAGATATTAGAGTAACTAAGTCTGTTTAGTTTTATAAGAAGGGTTTGTGTGCCAAAAGTGGTTGGTGGGGGGGTTTAAGGTGTTATGTATGGATGTATTTTGTGTTAATAAGAACAGAATTAGAATATGGACCATGCAGGAAATAATATTAATTAGGTGATGATGTGTGAGAGGTGGAGGGGCCATAGTGATTGAGGAGTTAATTGGGTGTAGGAAAATTGGATGAATCTGTTTAGGTGGAGGGAGATAATTGGGTAATGGAAGAGAAAGGGTGGAGTTGATTATAGAGATAAATGTAATGAGCTTAGGGGTGGGTGGGAATGGGGGTAGGGTAGGGGAGTGAAGTGAGCCCAGAGCGGAGTGCGAACGGAGCAGGCAGAGCTGACCTGCAGAGATGAGGAGAAAGAAGAAAAACTATCTCCAACAAAGCAAACCTGAGATAAATTGTTTGGTGAGTACAAACAAGTAACTACAAATTGCTTTTATACCTGGTAAAACATTTAGAAAGTCTGCTGAGTACACTTCTAGACAAATATAAAAGAGTTTAAAAGGGGGCAGGAACAAAAGATACAAACAGGGGGGTGATGGCAGAAAAAGAGAGGGGCAAAAGCCACTGACAAAAATGTGGAGGTCAACACGTTAGATAGGGCAATATGAAAGGGAAGAGAAAGAAAGAGAGAGAAAGAAAGAAATGGCAGGGGATGTGGAAGAAAGTATGGGTGAGTTCCTTTGTAGCAGTGTGCTTCAAAAATAAAATGCCTACAGTTATACACTATAGAAACTGGTACAGAAAAAAATGTATACATCACAAAGGTCACATATAATTCTTATTGTGGTAGGAGGGTCAAGGTGTTCCAAAGAGGCTGTGCTTTACAATACCCACCCACAGAAAGAGATTAGCAAGGGATAGTGGTACCAATTCAGGAATTAACAGCTGTTTATCTACTGTGGGCAGCTCTTCTGAAGGAGTGGGAGAGGTACAAATTCTTATTGTGGTAGGAGGGTCAAGGTGTTCCATAGAGGTTGTGCTTTCCAATACCCGTCCACAGAAAGAGATTAGCAAGGGATAGTGTTACCAATTCAGGAATTAACAGCTGTTTATCTACTGTGGACAGCTCTTCTGAAGGAGTGGGAGAGGCACAAATTCTTATTGTGGTAGGAGGGTCAAGGTATGATATGATATAGACCCCTTTTGTATATCTATCATTAACTTAATATTACATAAATTGATAAATTCCTGCCTTCTCTTAAACCTCATTTCTCCTCCAAAACATTATTCTGCATGTATCATTCCCAAAGTTTAATTTTTTTCTATTTAATTTGCTCCTACCCTTTTCTAAAGATCCCATTTCCAGTTATTTTATCTCTGTTACAATATTCAGTACTTCAAATACAATTGGTTTAGACTTTGACTTCCATTTTCTAGTAATTCGTTTTTTTTGGCAGCCACCAGGATTAAGCTTAACAAGACCTTACTATATCTGGGCAATTCAGATATTGTATCCCAGCTCAAAAAAATAAGTAAATATTTTCATTAGTTACACACATTTGCTCACCCAATATTTCTGATAGACTACTCTGTCGGGAATTTTTAAAGTCTGTCAACTCATTACACTCTCAAAACATGTTCCCTGTTACATCTTTCTTTCCCATCACACCTCCAACATTTGCAATCTATCTACGAAAACATCTTTGAAGTCTGCTTGAGGTATAAAATGCACATATGCAAACACTTCCAAGCAAACATCCCAACTCTTCTAGACTTTGTTGAATATTTGAGAGCAATACATATGTTCTCCAATTGTTTCTGGATGAATTGCTTATCTAGTCTCTCCCCAATCTTTTCCAACCTCCTCTGATTGATTCCAATAGCTACTGTACAGTATTTTCTATGCTCTACTGGCAGCTGCAGTGGTACAGCAGTTAGCATTGCTGCCTCACAGCAAGAGGTTCTCCGGTTTGATCCTCGGCTGGGGTGCCTTCTGTGCTGAGTCTGCATGTCCTCCCTGTAGTTGCGTGGGCTTCCTCCGCATGCTCCGGTTTCCTCCCACATCCCAAAGACATGCTGTAGGTGGATTAGACACTCTAAATTGGCCTTAGGTGTGAGTGCATGCATGTGTGCATCTTCTGTGGAAGATTGGACGCCGGGCTGGCAACTCGACCGTGTAACACTTCACTGACAATTATGAGCAGACAGGTGATCCGCTGTGGCGACCCCTAAACGGGAAAGGCCGAAAGAAGAAGAAGATTTGCTATGCTCTACTAATTATCTATTTTTAAACAACAGCTTCTGTTCTAGATTCAATTAAAAATTCTACCAGAGTAGGTCTTACATGTATGATTACCCTGTCCTTTTTTCTTTGTGTACAGTTAGATATCAATCCCTAATGGGAAAGGTAGTTTCTAGTCTGCAGCCCAAATGGCCTCTTGACTTCTTCCTATTCTATTGCCTTGCTCTCTCTCTAGATATTTGCTCCCAATACATTGGTTGTTTTGCCAGTTTTCTCCAGTAAATTGCAGCCCCCTCTTGCCTATTCTCTCTACCCCTAATTGCAGTCATCCATATCAGCAAAATCTCCTTTCTCCATTCTCATGCTGGCTTAGTTCTTAGAATACTTTCTCCTACTTTATGAATATAATGTTTTCTCACAGTTTAATTTCTCCAAGTCTTTTGGGTTTATAGTACCATGATGGGAATGGACCCCATTCTTAAGTCAAAGTATGATTAAAGCTCATGAAATTAGTATTGTTTCAATCTTTGATGTTCATTAAAAGTGCTCTTCACAGCACTCATAATTTTCTCAGAATCGACTTCTTCTGTAATTCATATGGAGTTACATGTATCTGTAGCATATCTAAATATGACTGTAATTGGGGGAGGAGGTTCTCCTTAAGGATCTGCATCCAAAATCCCACTCTGTCCTTATTTCTTGAATCCTCACACTTCCTCGTCATCCTTTTCCATTTTGAATTATAGCTTTCTGCTTGTGTTATGTATATTTGTTTTAACTGTGTAGCTCTAAAATATCCCTTCAGATCTTGAAATCAGGTAATAGTAATCTAGCTTGTTCTGTTGGAAGAATCAATGTATCCTACTTGCCCTTTTCCCCTGCCCAATAAAATTCTTCAACTCTTCATTAATTACTGTCTACAACTTCTCCTCTAGTCAATAAAAATGTGCCTGGCCTCTATAAAAAAGTAAAGGGACTAAAAACATTTTCACTGCCTGTATCTTGCTGTCCATATCCATAAGCAGGATTTTCCAATTTCTCAGTTGTTGTATTATCTTTTGTTTTGTCTTTTCCCACATATCCTTAGCTACTATAACATAATCCTTTTTTAATTCATACTCCTAAATCCTCCATTTTATTGTGCCCCCATAAATATGGGTATTGCTGGACTAATTCATGTGTGGGTACATAGTTTACAGTTATGCCCTTTGTTTTATCCTCATTCATTTTATATCCCAAAAAGACTTGAAACTGTCTCAGGATGTTTCCCGACACAAGATGTCCTTTTCTGATTATCTCAGGTACAACATAATATTACCTGCAAATAAAGTCAACTTTTCTTGATTACAGTACCAATTATATCCGTGAATTTCTGAATCCCCTAGTTTCTTTGTCATTGGCTCTAAATATAACAAAAATAATGGGAAAAGAGGACACCCCTGCCTAGTTCATCAGTTCAGACACAACTTGTCAGAAAGGAACCCTTCCACTTTAATTTTTCTCTCCGATCTCTCATGTATCCTCCTAATTAACATTATTATTGTATCAGGGAATGCAAATGCTTCCATTGTCCTAATCATAATATCCTAGCTTACTCTGTCCAATGCTTTCTCTGCATCAAGACCTACCAACAACATCAGTATTTAATTATATGCTGCTTCCCTCTGGATCATCATTGTTCTATTAATATTGTCAGTGTTTGCCTCCCCTCTACAAAACCACATTGATTCATATATATCAATTTTTGCAACAATGTTGCCATTCTTTCAGATATTATAGACATAAACACTTTATAATCATGGTTTAAAATTGAAATGAGATTATATGAAACTGGATCTGATAGGTCTGTACCATCTTTAGGTGGTATTACAGCCACTACAGACTTCTTTCAGGATCTTGGTACTTCCCCTCTTTTTAAAATACTGTTAAACAAAACCTTCCAGATCTTTACCACTTTCTTCCCTTCTAGCTTCCAAACTTCCACAAGAATAACATATATTCCTGGAAACCTTCTTGCAGATTGTTTGTACATTACTATTTTTATCTCATCACCTCCTATCGTATCTGTTAATTGTTCAGCATCATCTACCTCTAATCTGGCATAATTAAGTCCCATTTGTGCTCTTTCTTGATTTTCATGTTTCTCTACTTCATACAAATTTTCATAAAATTTCCAAACTATCTTTCATACCGCTATAAGATCACTGGTTATTTTTCTTGTTATAGACTCCCTAAGTTTGGCAGCAACACATTCCACTTTCTATTGCCTATGTGATTATGCTAAACGTGTCTTTGCTCTGGAGTTATTATAAAAAAAAAAACAGTTGCTTAGCAACAATCTTTCTAAACTCATGCATATTATCCAGATACTCCCTTATTTCCTCTTAAGCATTCTGCAGTTTGTTCCTCTTCTTGTTCTGTGAGATTCCGCTTATTCTGCAATACATTAATCTTTGTCAATCTCTCTGAATAGTTGCTGCTACTTCTTGACCATATATTTTTTCTTTTGTCTCTTTTTCTTTTATTTATACACTATTCTTCAACTCCATTTGCATTCTATCCCACTTAATAGCTATAACTTCTGAAGAAATTTCTGTCTTCCCTAATAATTCTCGAATAATTTTCACTACCCATTCTTTAACTTCCTCCCTTTTTGACAGATAGGTGGGGAAGTGCCATTGTCTCATTTTTACTTCATAACCCTGCATTTTTATCTTAGTTGTTATTGGCGTATGATCTTAAATAGTTACTGGATGTGTGTATAAGCTTTCAATTAAATGCAAATGTTCCTGTGAAATATAATTTCTGTCTAGTCTAGCTCAGTTATTGTACCTTGGGGAATAATATGCAAATCTTTCTAATTTCCTATTAATGAATTCATATGTTCTATACCATATATTTTCATAAATTTCTTCAGAACTCTACCTTCTTTTGCTATATGCTCCTTTACAGGTTTCCCCCAGATACATTCTCACTGTTGCAAATCAAATTTGAGTCCTCACTTAGCAGCAAAGTTCCCTGCTGAAAACTATTTCTCTCAAAATTTTCTTAAGCTCCATAATAGTAGTTTTAGGTGGAATATAAATTAATGCGTAACCTTCTTCCCTTGCCAGTAGCCCATTATTACCAAAAATCTACCATTATTATTTTTTTTCACTCTTCTATCACTAGTGGAGCTCGTCTAGCTATTAATATAAGTACAGCTCTTTGTCACTGATATCCTGCCGAATATCTCTCCCGAAATCCTTTTTTTCTCAAACTCACATGCTCATTTCTTTCCAAGTATGTCTCCTGTAGCATTGCTATTTGCATTCTACATTTCTTAATATAACCCAGTACTCTTTCATTTTTGTCTGTTCCTGTTAGGTCATTCACATTTCAAAATAATATGTTTAGTCTAACCATTATGATAAGAATTTATTATTTCTACCTGTTATATAGGATAGCTTTTTTAATGTCTATTTCCAACTTTTGTGTTACATGCACCCACTAATGTTTGGCAGGTTGATCTTTTGTACAGTTGTTTCTTGTCATATCCATTTGAACGTATATCACATTTTACAAGACTTTTTGTTTTAATGAAAATCCTGAAACAAAAAAGCAAACACAGCCCCAGAACCTATTAACTTAGAACAAACACACAAAACTATGTTAATTTTCAAATAATGAAGTTTGACCCTTCTGATAGGAACAACTATCCCAAACTGACAGTTGCACATACAGACAAAACCTAACCTAAAATTAAGGTTATCCATGCCAAAACCCATATTACAGCCTGTGCTCCTACTTACACTAACTTCTGGATATTTTTATCTTATCTTTTTTCCCCTCCCAGATATGGAAAACAGCTTGCATGTAACCTCCTAGGAACCTATGTTTTCAGAAAACATTAACTTTTAGCCCAAAAAGTATTCTGTCTTTTATTGTATACCAGTGAGCTTGTCTCCATGAAAACCTAAGAATAAAATGTACATGTTCCCTCTGCTAATGATGTTTCAAACTGAACATTTATTTGTTAAAGGAAAACTTTTTCATTGCCTTCAGTGTTCTCTTATTCACTTGCTTACACAAAAAAATGTGTTATTAGATTAAGCCAAGGGTCTTAATCTAGGCATTCACCTATGCAAAGGTAAGAGTAAACCTATCAACTCTACATATATTATAATATGGGCACTTTTATGCCCCTCCCCCACCTCAAAAACCCTACAGCATATTAACTTAAACATGCTTTGTCCAGTCTTTCTTCTCTTTTTTACATTTAAGTACCTTCATTTCTTAAATTTAGAAAATAAGAAAAAATACACTTGCTTACTTTAGTATCTTTCTCACATACAACAATAAATGAAAATGCTTTCCTATAACATGCAATTTATATCATGAAATGCTTTATACAAATACTGCTAAGTACAAAAATTGTTTGACTTACAGTTACTTTTTCCTATGTTCATTTAGTGTCCTTCCATACATCAGTGACATGAACTGAGGTATTTGCTTTTCAGTCCCCCACAAGTTTAACAAGTCAACAAATGTCCAGTCTTTCCCCTTTTTCATTCAAAGCCATATTCCACAAATGTGATTGATGTTTTATAATCTCGCACTTATTCACTAATTTCAGTGTTGCAGGTGTTCATCCTGTTCATCTCCCTCTCCTAACCCCAGACTCTGGTTCAAGTCCAAGGAACTCCTAATTTTTCTGGTCAACTTCTGTGCTTTTTTGTGCTTCTCAAGAATTTTTCTTTGGGACATTGGAAAAGGTTTCACAGGCAAGTCTCTCTGTGACCTTTATTATCAGAAGAATGAGAAGCAGAGTCCCCTTCTTGTTTGTTGGTTCAGTTTTTATTCTACAAACTTTTATATTTCCTCCTTAGCCTGTTCTGCATCAAAAAATGACTTAAATATATTCTGAAGACAGCTAGATACAACAGCTTGAATCTCACATCTGCCTCTCAATTCCCTGATTGCTGGGATAAATTTGCTTCTTTTCTGCCTGGTGTACAGTTTCCAAAAACACTCCGCTGTCTCCAGTTTTTAATACTTTGCCCTTCTGCTACAATTTTCTCAGGATCAATTCTTTCTGCTGGTATGAGTACATCTTTACTAATACAGATCTTGGATGATTTATCATGGCCAGGTTTAAAGCATACACACACTATGCCATTACAATTAACAAATCCTGCTGTGGAAAATCAGCCATTGCGTATTTGTACTTTCATAAAGTTAATACAGTCTGTTCCTAACAGTTTCTTTGGCATCACTGAAAATCCCCGGTTTTCCCTGTGTGCTCTGTCCTCCAATTCTAACATTTTTTTGAAATAGCTCCTCTTGAGTAGTCTCATGCTCAGCAAACCTTTTCTTCATTTCAGCCTATGATTTCTGCAGTTTAATCACTTCATCTGAACGGCTGTTTAAAGCTTCTGTCATTTTTCCTGCTTTTATTATTTGAGTTGATATACTCCTTTAGTGTTTCATTTATTTTGAATTATTTTTTCCCCTTTAGATTACTGGAAGCAATGTTTTGCACCAAAGTTGGACCTTGAACTGTTTTTTGCTGAGCAGCTTCAAGATTCTTCCTAGTCAGTGTTTTCTCTTCACCTTTTCTAGTTTATTTCTTTCATACTCTCTAAGTTTATTCTTTAATGGCATTCAGACAGTATACTTATGACTCAATAACTGAATTTACTAAAACTGGCAGAATTACAGGCCCCTGTCTCTCACTTTCTATTTTCACACTGGGAGAGCTGAAATTAAGCCATTAAGCAGTGTACAGTCATCTTAGAATTCTTGAACCCCCCCCCCTTTTTGAGCTATGTTGCCAAGTGATAACACATTCATAGTGAATAGTACTGAAAATAGTATGCAGCCTGGCAGAACCCCCCCCCCCACTCCCCAGCTGGCTGGGTAGGCAGACAAAAAATAAGCCCTTGACCATCTTTTGAGTACAGTCTGAGAACTATGAGGCAAGCCAATAAGGGACTCTGCCAGAAACCCCCACAGTAAGTCTACAGGTACTCAAAAGGATCAGTCAGATGATCAGACATGTTAGTTGCAATAGCCAAATCAAGGAGAACCCATATAGAATAATACCTTTAACCTTGTGTTACTACTAGACCATTGACAACTAAAACAGGAATAATTGCAGTATCTGGCAAGCTCAGAAACTAGACTGGGATGTATCCCATGCTCTGTGGGAATCAAGAGTAGAACCATGCTACTCTTATACAATTTCCTTTGTTACATTCCCAAAAATGGAGTCTGTTGAAGAGCCACATTTATGTAATGATACCACTATGAACATTCTCCACACTTCAGGGACATACTCATGGAGTGACTTAAACTGAAGAGGATTAAGATGGGTTTGCCTTATTAGTAAATAAGTGAGGATATTATTAGGTCTCATGTAACTGGTATTTTTAGTTTTGCATAACGTGAATATAACTTGAGCCGCAGTAACTTTGGCAAGAATGGGATGGTTGGTAGATGGGAGGGGGGCATATAGCTGATGGATGGTGTGAAAATAGCACTGAATTAATTCTTCTGTAAGGATATTAGCAATAGTTTCAGAATCACAGTTTGAGACTCCAGTAGAAATACATTTGCTACGGTAATGTGCATCATTTCTAAGTTGCCTAATGTAACTGAAGAAGTTCTTGTGGTAATCTTTACTGGTGGTATTGATGCTGAGTTCATACCTAGTCTTGCAGTCCTTGATGGTGTGCCTGAGGTTTTACTTATTAGTTTTAAGTTCTTTTTGTACTGGGGGGAGAGAGAGGTTTGTGATTGGATTTTATTAAGGGGGTAATGACACAGGTGTAATAGAGGAAGGGGAGAAGTTGGTCAGAGCAAGATGAAGGTGATTATCAGCCCAGGTGGGTAAGAGGAACAGTTTGATCAAGGTAATCATCATTAAAAAAATTGAAAAATCTTCATACTTGAGTGTATTTGTTGCTATTTGCACAGGTGTGTCACTTTATAATGGGGTAGTTAAAGTTGCCCATAATAAGAGTATTCAGTTTAATGGCAATTTTTTTTATTTGAGTCAGATAATCAGTGCACTCATGGGACATAAAGCTTGCAAAGATATGGTAGACAATTTTATTGAGAGTTATCTGGACCTCTAGAGGTTCCTGTATAGTATCATGCATGACTTAACTCAAAACAATAGTTTCCCTTGCAAATATGGACACACCCAAACAGATCTTTGTGGATCTGAATGCATAGTAAGTGCTGGACCCAGGCAAAGAGAAATTGCTGTTTTTGCACTGGAAGCAAATATCAGTAACTACACAGATATGTACATCTGCAAGGTAGCTGGTGCAGTGGTGCAGCAGTTTGTGTTGTTGCCTCACAGCAAGAGGTTCTCTGGTTCAATTCTCAGCCGGGGTGCCTTCTGTGTGGAGTCTGCATGTCATCCATGTGTTCATGTGGGTTTCCTCTGGGTGCTCCCGTTTCCTTCCACGTTACAAAGACATACGTCTGGAGCATTTCTCCCCAGGCCTCCGCTGAAAATTAGTTCATTCCAAGTTGGACTTTCCTGGTAAACAAATGTTAAATAAATAAATAAGGCCTCCAGCTCAGCAGTGCTACCTTGATATTGTCTGAATAAGAATTTGTTAACTGGGTACATCCATGAGTTGAACTTATGAGTTGAACTTTACCTAAAAAAGGTACAACATAGGCAGCAAAGAATGTAACCATTATATAAGAGTCATGAGTTAAGAAGTAAAGGCCATACCTGGTGAAGCAGTAGTCTGTTAACCATCTCATCTCAGGCACACGCATGCTATAGCCCCCTAGGATGGCACCATTTAGCTAATCAATTGTTGAAGTCAATTATTTTATCTCTGAATTTAGGCTTCATTCTTGGCAAGGTTTGGATACTGCTTACCACTAGTTTCTTTACTTCCTTTGAGACATGAGAGGAGAACAGTTCATGCCAGGGAGTAAAACAAGTCTGTAATCTGACTCATAGTATCTCAGTGTAAGACTGGGGGAGTCTCAACCAGTGCAATTTACATTTTAAAAATGACTAAAAAGCACCAAACAAGTATACGACAAAGGCCAGAAACAACAGAAGATGAACCAATGAGCAGTTTATTAAAACAAGAAAATATGCACAAAAAATATCACTTCTCTAGCAATTTACATGCCTCCATTGGGATCCAGCAATGTATAAAATGGGGGAGGAAGCACCCTTTCCACAGGTAACAAAGGGACTAATTGCAAGAGTGTAAGCAATTAAGATACTTAAAATCAGTATGAACAGTGGTACAAAATATAGCCTAATATAGGATAATACAAGAAGGATCACACAGCAGAGCTGATGAACTAAGTGCCAAGCAGACTAAAAAGAATATCTAGCTAAATTTAACAAGTGTTGTGATAAAATAATACATGCAGAAGATGCCATGTACATGCCTCTCAACTGTCAGTATTTTTGCCTCATAGTTTGGTCTGTTCCTCATAAAAATAGTAGTTTTCTGGCAAATGACTGAGGATTTAAACCACTAAATAATGACATACATTTGAGTTTCAGACTTCATATCCTTCAGAACATGCATGGTAACAAAACTCCTGTTAGAATAACAGGATTCTAGCAATTTTCTAAATTTATAGGAGGCAATATTGAAAACTGTCCCTATTTATGGACCTTTGTCCCCCCATTATTTAGGCTTTGTTCAAATTTCTTGCTCTAAGTGGTTGAGAGGTATTGTCATGTATATATAAATAATTACTTTGGTGAAAGATCACTTTGTATGGCTTAATATAATTTGTACATGCATCAGTGACATAAATAGTAATTACTCCCTTATAGGAAACAAAATCACCTTATATTGATGTGAATAGATTGTTTATGTACATACATTGCACAACCCAAGTCTGACCTTTATATATTTTTAGTTACTGATACCGTTGTAAAAATAGTTGTTCTGTCTTAAAATAAATCATTTATGAATAAAACCACACAAATTAACATTTTAAACAAACTGCTGATTAGCTCCTTTTAGTGCATAAAAATCTAAATCTATCTATGTAACATCTTAAAATAATTGCTGATTAACACCTTTGTTACTCAAAACTACTTTTTAATGGCATTAGTTCATCTTTCATACAGTCTGTATGCAACCACCTTCTGTATTTGCACCAGCATGATATTATTAGCTTACCTGCTGCATTGTTTTTATATTATTCACCTTCTTGCTGATTTTGTAGTCTATACACTTGAAAGGTTGCTTATTCTTATGGGCCACATTCATCACCAGTTTGTTGTACCTGAACTAACTTCTTCATAGTCTAATAAGACAAATGTACACAGCACATAGTTCTGTGGCATAGAGAGATAAAACCCTAACTACACCGCAGGCAAATCAAGTTTGATTAGTGGCCTGAATATCTTTAAGGCCAGTCTGGAGAGGATGGGAGTGAGTGGCTACTGCCAGCTTGCCTATTCTGGAGGAGGGAGGAAGGTGGCTTGGGCTTGCCACACAGGCAAAACCTAGTAGAAACACTAAGTGTCCACCCACAGGAGTTCCAAGCCAGCCATTGCTACAATTGTGCATTCGCACTAAGAAGCCAAGGGGAAACTAGCATGAGGAGGCATGCTTCCTCTTGGGAGGTAGCAGTTGCAGGCTCTGAGGGAGGAAAACCAGAATCAGCAAGCCGGCGGATGCCACTACCTGATTCTTTTCACCTGAGAACAGTATGCTGATGGAGTTCCACAAATGGGCCATAGGACACTACTTAGTCTAGGGATACCCATCTCCCTTTCCACTGGAATGAATGTGACAATTAGGTAAAGACAGAGGACCCATCTAGCAAGGTCCTGGGGAATCACACATAGAAAAAAAGTATACAGGGTCAGAGAGAGAGAGAGAAAAAAAAATATTGGTCCCACTTATTCTCTGAAAACATTTAGAAGTTGTGTCAAAATGGGAAATACATGGAGACATAAATTCATGCACACTGGTGCCAAATACACAAAATGTATCAGGCTGACAGTTATTACCTAGTTCACTGATCGTGAATGGTATAACTCTCATAAAAGTGTCATAGACTACTGCACCAGTCATTCCTAAATCACACATACACTGTAGAAATCATTTGGTCATGGAGTACGATAGACATGCATACGATATAGCAGATTAGGCATGTTATTTATTAAAGATGGCTTAAGCCTTTGTTAGGTCTTCTAGCACCCTGTGTTCCCCAAACTGGCACCACCTCATTTCAAAGTTGCAGACCAAAACATAATTAAAAAAAGGCTATTCTGCACTTCTTTTACAGCAGCAGATTGCTTACTCTAACTGTGTCAAGCAGCTTGCTACAGTTACCACAGCACAGTCACACAATGAGCACTTCTACTGTGACTTAAAATGCAGTATCAAAACTCATTTATAAAGCTGTGACATCCTCATTACTTCATATATTTAGTACAGGTAATGCACTTTTGCACCATCAGCACCTGTCAATAATATCTCCAGATAGCTAACACCCAGAGCAGACACCACCTTCATCCTGCCCTAGTTAGTTACAGCTCTAGGTTAAGGGTCATGGTCCTTTATTTATTTACATTTTATAACTGGGTAGATGCACTGATCCACAGCACACCTCTCAACTGTGCAAATCTTCACAGAATATTCAAATTTTTCCCTTGTATTTTTGTTCCATTCCTCATACAATTTGTGGCTTTCTGACAAATCACTGAAGATTGAAGTCCTTAAATAATGACATGTATTTGAGTTACAAATGTCATACCCTTCAGAAAATGCACTCAAATCCTACTATTTTAGCAATTTCTAAGTTTATAAGAGCAATATTTAAAATAGGTCCCTATCTTTGGGCCTTTGTCCCCCATTACTTTAGATTTGGTCCAGATTTCTTGCACTAAGAGTTTGAGAGGTATGATCCACAAATCTTTTTCAGGCATGATCCAGGCCAAGATGGCTAGTCAATAGCTAAAGTTACAATTCCATGAAAAAGTAAAATACAGCAGTTAAATACAGACATGCATGTAAAAGAGCAATAAAGCTTTAATGAAACTTGTATTAACAGTAATAACAGCAGAAAAATGAAATAATTATCAAATTCAGGAGACAGGCAAGATACGCTCCATAAAATGGTGGACAGGGAGAGGGGAGATTATAAGGAAACTTGTAAAGAGAAAGGCAAGGCTAGAAAGTATGTAAATAGATGTGCTTTATTTATTACTTTTTAAGCTATGGGGAGGGGTACAGTGATGAGAAGCCTTCCTTTTAAAAGAGGATAAAGCGGCACTTTAAAAAAATATATGCATAATGTTTACAGTCAGATTTAATGCTCCCATTGGAAGCTTCTCATTTGATACACTTCAAAATTAATGGTGCATGGAAATTTACATGGGCCTCCCAGACGTAACCATATTTTGTTTTATATAAACTTTTGCAATTTTATCAGTTTTCCAATTAATGGAATGCCTTAGGAAGAAAAGGTCAGATACATGTTTGTTGACTTTGACTTGTTTTGTAGTACCTTGAACTTAATATTGATTTGTACTTTAATTGTCTGGAACCCTGCTTCCATGGTCTACTCTGATAAAAGGTCTTCATCAAGGGGAAGTACCCAGTTATCGTAGCTAACTAACTAACTGAATAACTAGAAATGAAATATAGCAAATAGTTTCTATACATTTTCTAATGTTAGCCTCTGTGTCATGTTTTCATCTGGGTTTCCTAAATGACAGGCCATCCTTAGCATTGCTGTACAGTTTATTGAATTGTTTACTGGGTTGGAGAACTTGTCTCCTGTCCTTTATCAGCCTGAATATGGACTACATAATAAAATTTACACTGCATATTTTTAGAGCAGCCATTTATTGCTTTTCACAAAGAGCCTTATTAATATTATTAAATTATAAAATACAGAAGTAATTTGCCTAAACTGTTTGCTTACAAATTATTCAGACACATGACCCAGTATAAATAAAATTATGTTATTAAACTTGTTTATTTAATTCTCTGATGGCTCTTTTTATACAGCAGTAAAACAACTAAATAATATATTATTAAATAATATATTATATTATATAAATAATATAATACATATATATATTTAATATATTATGTATATTATATATTATTATATATTATATTATATTATATCATCACATATAATATATAATATATAATAAATAATAAATTATAATATATTATAATATATATATATATATATATATATATATATATATATATAATATATATTATACTATTATTATTATTATTATTGTTGTTGTTTGTCTTTCGGCTTTTTCCCGGTAAGGGGTCGCCACAGCGCAACTCCAGTCTGCTAATGATTGGCAGTAGATTTTTATGAAATGCCGAGGTGCCAGTTTGACGCCGAACCTTCAACGAAAGCACGCCCATTTATGCACGCATGTCTTTCAAATGTACCCAGCCGTGGGGAGGACATGCAGACTCCACACAGAAGGCACTCCCAAGCCACGCCAAGAATTGAATGGGAGAACCTCTTGCTGTGAGGTAACAATGCTACAACCGTACCACCGCAGCTATATTATTATTATTATTAAATAATATATTTATTGCATGTCTGTAAGTCAAGCTCCACTTGAATAAGCCACACTCGCGACCTCAGCTTGGTCTGTGACATCAATAAGACTTTTTGGTGGGATAGATTTGTGTTCCAGAGACTCCACTTTCTGTGGAATAGACTCCTGCTCCATGTCAAGCAGAGTACCTCATTAACCCTCTTTAAGGGCAACCTGGATAACTGGATGAGGAACAGAAAATGCACCCCTGGAATTCCATCTGTGTCCCTGCTGGACAAGGGTGTCAGGTGCTGACTTGTCAGATCAAGGGCTAAATACTTGGCTAAGCGTCTAAGGGCCTCAGAGCCAATAACCTAGTAACTTCCTATGATCCTATGATCCTATATGTACAGCAAAGAAATTTGTAATTATATACAAATAAGCACAACTTAAGTTTAAGAAGGCTAATATCTAATGAGATTCTCAGCTGTCATTCAGGTCTGCATGCTTTTAGCATTCACGAGTATGATAAATATCCAGAACTGGGTGCCGGTCTTTGAAGTTAAAGGATACTGACACAGACTGGACTGTAATATCAGCCCCTGAGGATGGAATATACTGAATCCTGTGGACAGAAGGTACTGTTGAAAAGATTGTACATTAGTACTGTAAACCACATTTCATATGTATACATTTTTTTGGGAGGCACACGATGCTGTGGAGAGACAAGCAGTGTTGATCTAGGGGTTCTGCCAGAAGAATGAAGTAAATGTCCATGTTCTGGAGCGTTTTGCAATGATTTTATATCAACATGAAATTAGGCCAGTAATCTATTTGTATATTCCTCCTGCATTAGGAATATACTTGTTACTCTGGCCTCCCTCTGGTTTCAGGTCCTAAGAACCTGCTAATATTATGATGTGTGATAAGTCTACCGTTGTTTTGTGTACTTGGAAGAAACAGGTATTACAGTGTTGCCAGAAATTTCTGTAAAGTTCTGGTCATAACCCACAGCAGTTAAAAGTCACAGTGATTTCCATTTCAGATCAGATCTATCTGGGCATTTGATAAGTATGAAAGGAGAGTTTAAAATTATATGTAGGTTTTATAAGCAATGTATGTATTTATTTATTTAGCTGCTTAGTTACATTTGCACTTGTTGAGAAAGGAATGTCCAACTGGTAAGACTATTTTCAGTGGAGTCCCAGGGAGCAAATTTCTCCAAACAATTAAAGGATTACATCAATACTATATGAAAACTAAATGCAAAATGAGGACAAGCATAAAGTATAAGCATAATTAGGTTTTCCTACAAAAGAAAGGAAAAACTAATTAGAAAAATAGTAATTTGAAACTTGTATATTTTGAGATAATGCATTGCTCAGCATAAGTAAACTGCTGCATGTGAAAGAGCAGAACAGGTTACATTTCACAATGTATTAATGAGTGGATTGCTAAAAATTCACCCAAATGCATAATGTCACTGACAGCTGCTTTTTGAGATTGATCTTGTTTTTGCTAGGTGTCGCCCTGCACATGCTCAGTGTAGCAAAACAAGTACTTGCTTCTTCTGTTTTCTATACCTCACATCTTCGGTTTTGGGCAACAGAGTGGTAATGCTCTGTTCCTTATGTAATATTTATTTCATTTTATTTACTTATACAGTGTAATTTAGGAATATTATCTCCTAGGTGTTCTGGGCATTGTTAGGCAATGCTGCATTATGCACACATTGAGTGGGTTCCCTTTTCTGGTCATCAGATGCAGATCACTTGTAGTTTTAAACTATGTATCGGATAGGACTGTATTATCTAATATATACATATACTATATTTGAGCATTTGAAATGTACTTTTCTTATCCGGTCTCACAGCATGAATTTAAGGCTTTTACTGTGTGAAATATTTCATGGCATCTACGTACCTAAGCTATTATACTCATGTTCAGTCTTAATCCGGTACCTCTGGAGATCATCTTACTATCTACCCTTATTCTGTGTCCTGCAAACTTTAATCTTAGTCAGGTAACTACCAAATAGGCATATATAATAAGCTGTTGTGCACTCTGACTGCACAAGACAGTCGAATGCAGGCCAAGCGAGAAACCTGACTAGCAGAAGTTTCTATGTCTTGCCTTACTTCGGACTGATTTGTATTTGTACATTGCCCAATACAGAAAAACATAGTTTTCTGTACCTCAGTTTTTCTTGCCGACACTTTGCTGAGCAACAGGTTATTTTGTATGCCTCTTGTGTGTTACTACCCTTTCAGAACCATTATTCTCTGGGTAGAGTTTTTTTTTTCTTGTATGTTATTATGCTAATGTTATACTTAGGAATTCCTGTAATATTTACTTAATTATATATTCAGTTCTTGTTTTCTCTTTAATATAATGCAGAAATATTATCACATAGCTGCTTTGTGCCCTGCAAACTTTAGTCATAATAAGGTAACTATCATTAAGGCATACATTGCAACCTGTAGCCCAAAGTGCTTGCCCCTTACAGCTGTTGACTCCTCAAGTGTCGAATGAGACTGATGGATGCTTGTACGTTCTCCCTTACTTCGGTCAGGTTTGTATCTGCACAGGGTCCACTATCTCCAAACATGTCTTTTTTTTATACACTTCAGTGCTTCTCACCCATTATTATCTATACCTTGTGTGTGTCGTTACTTCTTCTGGACATTCAGATTCTGGGCAGAATTAATATTCGCACTTGAGCAACAGCGTGGTAATATTCTGTTCCTTATGTAATATTTATTCTGTTCAGTTTCTGGGCACAATTAATGTTTGCACTCAGGGAACAGAGTGGTAATATTTTGTTCCTTATGTAATATTTATTCTGTTTTACAACTAATATCATTCTATGCTTTGTATTTTTATGTTGTTCACAATTTGCTTCTGTACATTTTAATTATCTGTAATTGCATTACTACTGCTTTTTGAAATGTGTTGTGAATAATTAACTATATTAAAATTTGTTCTTGTGTCTGTAAAATTTCTGGAGCTTTTCTCCTCGGGTCTCCACTGAAAATAGGCCTCTGGCTCAGTTGGACCAATCCGGTTAACAAATGTCAAATTTATAAAGCATAAAATAAACTAGATAAAACAAAAGCAGTTTTTATTGATTTAATTTTGCTGTGCTTGGTCTTACAGTGAAGGGTTTAAATCTTTTAACAGTCATAAAAGCTGTGAAGAGTTCCTTGCCGAAAACATATTAAGATCAGCATACAAGGATCCTAAACATGTAAAATGGAACCAGTGATGCAGAGTAGTACATTAAGATTGGGTACTTTCAGAGTGATGATTAAGAATAATCAACACAGGACTCATCCAAATACACAGCCTGTGAGATCCTGACAGCAATGTTTTCAGGAGGGAACGTGGTGCGTTTAAATCATGCTACAAAATATCATTTACAGTGATGGTCTCTGAATTAGGAGAGTAGACTATTTGGAATGTTTAGATCTTTTATTTTGACCCAAAAGAGCTGGTGGCCAGTTGTGTAAAAAGCTTTAGCCAGGATAGAAACAACTAATTTGATGAGTACATGATATATAATGTAAACTCAATTAAGCATTACATTGCTGTCAATATGCTGTGGTGAGAGTACAAGCCATTTTTTTCTGATTCCGTTGCTTTCCCTGCCAATTATCAGCTTGTCATGTCAGGCTTAAAGCCCATTCATTTCCCATTACACCATATGATACATCCCACATCAGCATGTGGTGGTGGTGGGGGGATTGCCTTCCACTGAAGAGTTACCCTCTGCTTTCTCAAGCGTTAATCATGGTAAGTGTTGAGAGGTGAGAGCCAGTTGATGGAAGACCATCATCCAGACATCTATAGGGGGATTTTCCCTATAACCTTGCCAGAGTTCCTTGCCTGCATACTCACTTCCTTGCAGGCACTTAATCTAGTTACAGCATATAAAAGTGTTGCTTGGTGGCAGTATATCCCAGCTGTTTCTTTTGCCTTGCTTTGGCATTCAGCCTCCACCTGATGTCAGTAGTACAATGAACCAAGCTACTTTCCTCCCCCAGTATGGGAGGGCTGGTGTCAACTGCTCGGCCCCACCCTCCCCAGCTGACTCCTCCAGGACTCAATTCACTTGTCAACTCCTCTGTGGCCATGATACTATTCAGGCTAAAAATGCACAGCTTTTTCACAGTGTACTGTCATTTGTAGCTGTATTCTTTCCCTCCCATTCAGGCATTAAACTAATGAGCCTTTTCTGATATGAAGGTGAAGAAGCCTAATAATCACTGACAGTAACCCTACTAATTAGCTGGGTTTTGCAAGTCAAAAAATAAGATACTCTCTCTGACTGAATGGAAGGAAAAATTATCCCCTCTAAATGTTGAGCTCATGAGCGGAGGGGTGTGTAAACTTCACTGTAAGCAACTAAGTAATGAGAGGAGATAAAGAAATTATGTTTGGAACCCATATGAGAATTGTCAAGGCACATTATTTTTGCCATTAAACAATAGCTGCTTTATTAATATCACATATTCAAAACATCCAATACATTTCACATAGATCTTCTGGTGGTTGGTCAATTTGACCTTCAGCATTTATCTTTAATATTTTTTCATTAGTCTCAACCACGAACTGGACATTACATACGTCCAAAGACTTTTAACATATTCTTATTCATATTTTACATTGTCTCATTATACTCTTCCTTCCTCATCCTCCTTCCCTCAATAACCTCAGGCCCTTTGTTTTTCCCTTGTTTAATCCCTAAATTGAATTTAATAACTAAGCTGCGGTGGTGCATCAGTAGCATTGTCGCCTCACAGCAAGAGGTTCTCCCATTCGATTCTCGGCTGGAGTGCCTTCTGTGTGGAGTCTGCATATCCTCCCCGCGGTCGAGTGGCTTTCGAAAGACATGCATAAATGGACGTGCCATTGCTGAAGGTTGGGCATCAAGCTGGCACCTTAGCACCGTAAAAATCTACTGCCAATCATTAGCGGACCGGAGTTCCACTGTGGCGACCCCTAACCGGGAAAAGCCAAAAGAAGAACAACAGTGTACCCTGCAGTTTGTTTTCCCACAGATCCCATTTCTCTTTATGTAGAACACTTGGACTATATTTTAATATAGCTCTCTCACTTCTCTTGACATCTCCCATGATTTGTTTAGCCTCCCCTATGTTGGGTTTGTGGCTTGTCTTCCATTTTCTCATTATTGCCTTTTTTGCTGCCGTCAATATAGACATTTATCTCTCCCATGGACCAGTTTCTTCCTAGCACCTCTTCAATTAGGCTTTTAAGATCCTATTTGTAATTCCCAACTTTTTCCCATGACCAAAAGATATGTCTCCAGTCCCCTTTTATATTTCTGTCACAACTCCAACACATTCACTTCTATACACATCATGTGCAGCCTGTCAGGTGTATAAAATATTTGTGCTAACATTTCTAGGCAAATATTCTAAACTTTCTGGCTTTGATTGTCTTTCTGAGAGGTATACAGATGTTTCCCCAAATGCATTCTGTCATTTCTAGTCCTTCTTTTTACTGCCATTCTCTAAATTGTGTCCCCCTCCCTTTCCAGACATCATTAAGCATTGCCTTTTAGATTCTGCTCACCAAACTTTTTATATTGTGCTTCAGTTTTTCTTGCTTCTGTCAGTATTTCTATTAGTTTTGGCTTTTCTAAAAATTTTCTGAGTTTTTCTGCCATATTTGTGTAGAATGTCATACACTTCCCTGCATTCCATTAATTCCCTTATTTGGATCTGCATTTTTCCCTAAATTCCTCCCATTCTAATTTTCTTTATCCTTGTATTTTCTGCTCCCAGTAATAAACTTCCCTGTCACTACACCATCATCCCTCTATTGCCTCAATATTTCTAGTACCTCATTGTTTCATTAATCCTATGAGGCAGACCTCTAATTTCCATGTCCTGTACTTTCTGCTCCTGAAAATGTATAATACTTTCCAATGAATCTGTCCTAACAGATGCCTTATCTCTCTTTTAGCATTACTTCAGATCAAAGATTCAATCTTTTCAATAACAAACCTTCGTCACTTTGCTTCAGCATCATTCTTTTCCATTTGGCCATGTATTCTGGGTTTTTATATGCTATATACTAAGCATAGTTGTACCACTATATAATATTCCTATAAACGCGGCACCACTAAATACCCATCTTCTATTGATGATATCATTTCTTATCACTGTTCTCCAGATCTTTTGTACTCCCCAAATATAATTCATTCCTTCCTTCTTGAGACTATCCGAAAATTGTTTTGCCTGTCACAAATAAATGCATGTGCTGTATATAGTATTAATCTGGCCACAAACATTTGTATTGCTTGTATTCTTTTATCTGAATCACATTCCATAAGTTTCCATTTCTTTATCATGTTTTAAATTTTTCCTGTGTCCATGTTTCCTTAGGAGAATCTTTAACCTTTGCAGATATACACACTGCCAAATCTTTTAACTTATAGAGACCTCAAAGCCTGTATCAGATTATATGTGGGGGCATATTTTATACGTATAGCTTTTATTTGTATAAACTGAAATCTGGGTGAATTGTCTTAAAATCTCTGAAAATCATGGTATAGTCCTGTCTAGGTCAGAAATGTATAAAATTACATTATGTTTAAACAGAGCTATCTTTTCCTCCATACATTTCCAATTCTACCCACCTCCCAAAAACATGCTGTTTCCACCTCAAGCACACCCAAGAATGCTGTTGTGGGCAGCAGCACAGACTCTAGATGGGGTAAGACTTGTATAGACCAACCACTTTGGACATCAACTTGTGATGCACAGCATCCTGTATATAGCAGAAAATAGACTGCATGCCATGTCAGGGCTAGCCACTTGATGGTGTAAAAATTGTCTCTAGGTGATTTGGTCATGCTGACTGAGGTCACCAAAAAATGGGCATTAGTATTGCCTATAATACATGAGTTGAGGAACTGGCCTACTCTGACCTATGCCAGGGAACCTAGTTAATGGTGATAGGGGTCTATGTGTCCCCATTTGGCCAATGTTGTCAGGATAAAGTCCAGCAGCCCTGGTTCAATAAACTACTAGCCAGCAAGGGTCCAGTTGCCCAGCTTGTGTTACCTGGATAGCTTTCCTGAATGATAGCTGAATGTAAAACTAATCAGCCTGCTAAACATGATCTAAGGATTGCTACACTTAATATAGATTCACAGACAAGACAGAGCTTGGAACTGGATGCCATGATGACAAAAAGGAGGCTTAACATCCTCTGTCTCCAGGAGAGAAGATGGAAGGGCAGTGCAGCAAAACCACCTGGCTTACGATCCAGGAGAGGGCAGACTTGAAATGGTGTGGTAATTGTAGTGTGGGAGAGGCTTCAGAAGATGGTGAATGATGTCATCAGAATTAGTGATAGACTCACAGCAATCAGACTCCAGTGTAAAGATATGCCAGAATTCATAACTTCACCTTATGCCACACAGCAGGGTTGTCATGGTGAGGAAAAGAGTGCATTCAGGCAAAAGTTGCAGGACCTACTAGATACAGGACATCATGAGTTGGTGTCAATAATGGTGGGGGGGGGGGCTAAATGCACAAATCAGAACAGACAGAACAGGATATGATGACTGCCTGGGTTCACATGAGTGTGGGGCAATAGGAATAAAGAAGAGACCATACTAAACTTCTATCTGGCAAGAGAGACAGCCACAGGATCACATACAAAACTGACCAACATGCAACTATAGTAGATTTCCTGTTAGTAAGGAAAGAGTGCTGGGGTAGAATCAGTGATTGCAAAGTCACCCCCAGTAAAACAGTCAGCCCACAGCATAAACCACTGGTTGCCACAATCATCTGCAAGTGGTGGTGAGAGAAGGCCCTAAGGTAAACAGAGACTAGGTTGAAGACCTGGAAGTTGACATGAGAGAAAGCTCAGACATTTAATGAAGTACTCTAGGCTCTAGAACAGGAACTAGGTGGAGTTGAAAATAATGGCAGAGACTCAAAACAACATGTATGACAACTAAGAACAGATATGTAACTGAACCAGGTATGGAAATTAGGAACATAAGGAAAGCTAGGGGTGAAATGCAGAAGTCCAGGATCTCATCAAAAGAATGAAAGTGTGTAGGAAAAAGTTGGAGATAGAAAAGAAGGACCAGACTAAGAGTGAATACTGCTTGTGTAACAAATAGGCTAAGTGAGCAGTTGCTATAGTGATGAACAAGGCATGATTGCCACTCAACCAGCTCCTGGAAACTGACTCAAAAATGGCATAAAGAAAGTCTATCAGGTCAAAATGCAAAGACAGGACGATAAAGAAGATAGTTATTAGACATCTGCTCACCAGTCCACAGTACATCAAAGGCAGATGGAATGAGTATTTCCAGCAGCTCTTGAATGAAGAAAATCCTGCAGAAGCTGTACTGACCTAGGCACAGCCAATGATGAAAGAAGAAGTGGAGGTTGGCCTATAAGAAGTAATAACAGCACTAAGAAAATGAAGTCAGGGAAAGCAGCAGGAACTGCAGAAACGATCTAGAAGGCGTGTGAGTTAGGGGAGAAATGGCTCCTGAAAGTGCTCATAGCAGTATAGAGAGAAAGGTGTGTCCCAAATGACTGGAGAATAAGCAATCTAGTGCCAGTGTACAAGAACAAAGGAGACATTCACAACTGTGAATAGTACAGAGGTAGCAAACTTTTGTCACATTGTTTGAAAAGTTCTGGAGACGGTGATTGATAAATCAATATGCAGAGTAGTAAAAAGAAAGATAGGAGAAGAGCACTTCAGATTCAGTCAAGATACAGTACAACTGACCTGATGTTTGCAGTGAGACACATAGTTAAGAAGAAGCTAGAGATGAGGGAAGAGTCCACCTGGGCATTACTAGAGTTGGAGAAGGTATATGACAAGGTACCAAGAAAGCTGGTTTGGGCAGTCCTGTGGTGGTTTAAAGTCCCAGAAACATTGGTAGAATTAGTGCAAGGTATGTACAAGGACCCAATGACTTACGTATGAATAGTGTTTGGTCTCACAAAGGGGTTCCCATTGGAAGTGGGTGTGCATCAGGGTTCAGCTCTGACCCCACTGCTGTTCATACTGCTGATGGCCTACATTAACAAACAGGTCAGAGTGGACAGAGCAACAAAGTGGCTATATGCAGATGATGTGGCACTACAGGCAGACTCTGTGCAAGAACTTCAGGAAAGGATAGGGGAGTGGAATACAAAACTGAAGGCACATGGGATGAAACTGAGTACAGATAAAACAGTTGTAATGTCAGCAAATGGGGGAAAGGAGAAGATGCCGAGAATTGAGACAGAAGGGAAAAACAGTAGAACAGGTTAGCAACTTCAAGTATCTGGGGGGTGGTTCAGGAGAAGAGAATTCTGAACAAGGAGGTCGAAGCCAGAATCAGAGGTAGAATCGGGCATAGTATATTAACAAGAATGCCAAAGAAGCTGAAAAGTAAGGTGTACAAAACAGTGATGTGACAAGTACTACTGTATGGTACAGAAACCTGGGCAGTAAAGGCAGAACAGTTGATGAAGCTAGAGGTGATGGAGATAAAGTGCCTGAGATGGGTGGTAAAATGCATACTGTCGAACAGATGAAGAAATGAGGATATAAGAGCAGAAGCCAAAGTAGGTCAGGCACATGTGCAGAAAAGCAGAAGACAATCTAATATTGACATTTTGGGACAGACAGGAAGAAGGCAAGAGGAAACAAGGGGTGCCCAACAAAGAGGTGGATGGATTGTGTGAGAGAAGACCTACAACAGTCAGGCATGAGTTTTGAAGATGGGAGGCCAGTGGCATTGAATAGACAGAGATGGTGATAGTTGTCATGATACCCCAACCCCATGTAGAAAATGGGAAGAAAGGGGCTGATGACGATAATGATGAGTGGTCTCCATGCAAGTTCAACTACAAGGCTTGTTGGGTCCTCAGGACACACTTAAAGCACATAAACATAAAATATGTGTTGTCAGTGATTCATGCCTTAAACGATCTTCACCACATATGGACTCCATGTCCTCTTCTAGTGGTCACAGGCAAGACTACTTTAATGTGGAACTTGAACAAGTAAGGAAGTACCAAGGTCATACCCTCCTTGCCAGTTGGCAATGACGGCTTGGAAACTGGATCTACATAATTTTCTGACTCTTCGGGACTAGTTATTCAGTCAGAGCAAAACACCCTGGCAGACAGACTAAGCAGATCCTGAACAGATCATCATGAGTGGAATCTCTATGTAGATGTCATCCAGGGCTTGATAAAGGTGTAGGGAACACATCAAGTAGATCTGTTTGCTTCCTTTCAGTACAGACAATGGAAAAAATTATGTTCAAGGCATCCTTGTAGCTGTACGTGGAAGACAGACACTCTATCATTTCCATGTAAGGGAATATGCCTGTATGCATTTCCACCCTTTCCAGTGATTCCCAAGGTACTTCTAAAGATTCAGAATGAAATACCAAAGATCATTGTGGTAACTCCCTTTGGGCCCAAGCACAGTTACCACAAGTTTCCTCACAGATTAGATCTGCTCACACAGCATCATGGGTGAACGGTACACCCATTCTTACAGCAATTGCAACTAACAGCAAGGTTGATTTTATTTTGGTACCTTTTAGGCACTTGTTCCATGAGGATGTGCAACAGGTATTTCAGGAGGCAAGAAAACCTGCAACTAGAAAATCTTATATTTACAAGTGGAAGAGTTTTTCTAGGCAGTTCATACCAATAATAGAGGTCCCAAAAGGGTTTTGACCCCTCTGGTTTTGAAATATTTGTCAGAGCTACTTAGAGATGGTTTGTAATATGCTGCTATCAAAATGCATCTTGCTGGCAGTTCAGCTTGCTCACAGATCCCCCTCTTTTGTCTTGTCTTGTCTTCATACAGTTTATGAAAGGAGTGTTGCACATGAGAATCACTTGAAAGCAAATTCCTTCTCCTCCCTGGGATCTCAGCTTTGTTTATGAAAAAAAATTGGCTTTACCTCCTTTTGAACCCACCTCTCAGGCTGATTTATGGTTTATTGCTTGGCAGACTGTTTTACTCATTGCTCTGACATCTCCAATTAGAGTATCTGAGCTGTACGCCTTCATGGTGAGCCAAGTTGTACTGATTTTTCACAAAGACAGGGTTGTGTTACACACTAATCTACCATTCATGCCTGATGTTGTTTCAGAATTTACCTTGAATCATGCCATCAATCTCCCAATGTTCTATCTGATCCATAAAACAAGAGAGAAACGATTCTACATACCTTGGTTGTGCACAGGTAGCTCAAGTACTACCTTGACTAGGCATAAATGAATGAATGAATGAATAAATCAATACATCTGTCTCAAAACTGGGCAGCTGGATGGCACAGAGTCTAATGACATGTAGTGGTGCACATCAGAGACAGAAGTCTCTCAGCAAAGAATAATGATATGTCTATTCCTTCAAGTCTTGAAATGCAGACTGCATG